>NW_018128089.1:1016516-1056062 GCF_001952655.1 Monopterus albus | reverse complement strand
TCATTTCACTTTTGGCACATTTTATTGTACTGAAGATTTCATTTGAAACGGGTAAAATTACCATCTTTGCCCAGTGGGACTAAAAATAATCTTTATGCATTTGACAATTTAGTTATCATTTCTCAAACTGGTGCATATCAGTATTTCCACCTTTTGTAATTTTTTGAGGCCATTTCAGAGAAATAACAGTAATTTTACTCATGGAAAAATCCTTAGTGGCTTACATTGGTGACTCCACTGCGGTTCCTGTTTACGGTTTGTGATTTCAAGGTTGTTTGTTCGACTCGACGACGCAGCGTCTCATAATCATTCTGAGGGTCCAGGATAAGTTGGCAAGGGTATTCAGTAGGACGCTGGAAGAACGCCATGTCAGGGTACAGCCGCCTGGAAACGCACATAATCTATATATGCATTGGTTTGTTTTTATCTACAGTATATGGATCCTTCTAAAAGGTTGGAAGAACTGTACTTCATACAGTACATACTGTACAATGATAGGCTGTGGTCCTTTTTACACTCACTCAGTATAAAGAACAAACAAGGAAACATTACAGTCATACCTTACATCCTTGTCAATCTGGAGCAGAATTTCATTATCTCTGAAGTAGGTGTTCCACCTGCTGTCTGGGTTCGGATTTAGAGGCTGAAAAAAAATTAACAAATCCCACTCATAAGTGACTTGTTACACCTATAAGCAAAGTGTTAAATGAACAGCTGCTCATCTGCTAGTTATACCATTTATTTACACTTTAGGTTCTTGTGTCCCCTTTGCTACACTTTAATTAAGACACTTAATATGGATAGAAGACATATGCATACTGAGAAAGCTGTGAATATTTGTGTTAAAAATGACTCTAGTGAAAATCTGACTATACTATTGGGTGACTGTACTCAAGTCTTGGTGATAATTCAGGCACACACTTTGTAACAAACTGACCAATTCTCTTACTTCCCTTCAAGAGTGCAGACTGCGTGCACAGACAATATGCACCAACTCTGCTTTAATCAAATTAAAAAGCTGCATTTTAATTAATATGTCAGGCTGTGATAGATGTTAAATTTTGAGCCATGTGAAAGAAGCAAGTCTCCATCTGTCCCTTCATGTTCTTCCACATATGAACTGAGGTTGAGCCACATGGGCAGCAGGCCCAGTAGGGCCTTCTAGACGTCCCTCTCCCCAGCAATGCAAGCGACAACAAGCAAATCTCATACATTAAAGATGACAACTTGTGGATTCTGACAGTCAAGTCTTTGACTTGATTTTGCATACTGAAGGCATTTGTAACACTGACATGGCACAACAGGAACAAGAAAACCACCTGTAAGAAGAATGGGGGAGGCATCCGCTTATACATAAATCAAAGCTGGTATAAGACTAAGGAAGGAGGACTGACACTGAAATGCAGACTCTCTCTTCACCTGTGTTATTTGCCACAAGATTTCCTAAACCATATATGCAGAAGTGTACATCCCCCCCCCACTAATGTAAATAATGTAATTTTTTTAACCTTTTTCTCACACACAGATACACGCATCTATTTGTTTTTACAAAAACTATTTAACCAGTGACATTGGTCAGTTAACTACTTTAATACAGAGTGAAAACTGTAAGATGCGTTCAAGTGAATGCAGTTAATATAAAAAGCTGAACGCTCTCACATGGTACTGTTTGTTTGTTTTTTGTTAGTGAGACAATGATCCTCATTAAGTCCAGTTAGCTTAATTGCACATCCATTAGGGGTCAGACACTAGAATGTGTATAATCATACAATTATTTGGGAACAATAAACACAAAAATGAAATTTGAGGCAAACTGTGAGGTAAGTGTACAAAGAGAGGCACCAGAGACTGTCCTGACTTCATATTGACAAAACTATAATGATTTTAAAGTATCGTGGTTTTATAGAATTGATTTGTCTTTTTCTTTAGTGTCATGGTTTGGTTTCCTATGTGTGAAAATCAGGAACGCTCAGAACCACATTGTCAGGTGGGCTAGTAATACACAGATTTAATCTTGACAGTCCAGGGATTGAGCCGGTGACCTTACAGTCACAAGCTGGCTTCTTGCATCTACGGGTTACTGCTGAAATGGTCACTAGTGAGGAAAATTACTTGTATTGCAGTCATATTGGGGTGCAAAGTGCTGCTCAACTAAAGAATCTTATCTACTGTAATCACCAATAACCTGACAAGAATTGTCTAATAAAAAATACTCCTGTTTTGAATCATCCCACATTTAAGTTATTCAATAGAAATAGAACACCACAATAAAGAAAACTTCACTCACTTGGTCCTCCATAGTCACATCTTCTCTGGAAAGGCCCAAGTTGGCTTTTGCAATACCAGGCTGGATGATCATTTCTTTTAAAAACTGGGAGTACACCTCCCTATGAGAGACATGAAACAAGTTAGATTAATGCATCCATCATATTTCAAGCAAAGATGGCAAATATTCTCTGATATTAGTTTCAGGGGTGGCTGCTTTTCTCTGTCATGATAATAAACTGAAAACCTTTGTGCTTTGCAGTTATGGTCAGATAAAACAAGGAAAAACATGACCTTATTTCTCTAAGAAACTTAAATTGGAATTTTTCACTTTTTTGTCTAAAAGTATCTTGTCATGTTAGCATGCCTCTGCTGTTGACTTGGTCTTCATCTGTCCAAAGACCATCTCCAAAGTAAAAAGGGGTGCAAAGTGGTGAAGGTCCAAAAAAAGCTGACAAAATTTTTCACCCGAAAACAAAGAACCAGTGCATGGCACCTAAGCTCCTGTACTCAACATCAATAAGCAACAGCTGATGTAGCTAACTTCACATGTAGGGCTGCACAATAATTCCTTTTTGTGAGCGTGATTTAGATCCCTGTGCAATCTCAGACTCACGTGACAATCATTCTGTCGTGTTTGCATTAGCAGGGAGATGCCTTGCATCAAACCAAGTGCTCCCTTATCCTCGCTAAGCTGCATTAACCAGTAGCAGGAACACATTATATCCTGTGATGAGCTGTAGCCAGGAAGAGAAGACTGATTCAATAACAAATCCAACATGTTTGGCATTATGAAAGATATTCTATGCCCTTCTGCAACTATTTTTCAATTGCTGCACTGCCTGCTCTATTTACCTAGTGCCAAATAGCAGTTGAGACAGAAATAAATCCCTTTGTGGTGATTGTATATTGCAGCTTAGTGAGGAAAAGGGATTGCTTAATTTGATGCAAGGTATCTCCCTGCTAATGCAAACATGGCAGAATTATTGTCACGTGAGACTGAGATCGCACAGGGATCTAAATCACGCTAACAAAATGATTAATTGTGTAGCCTTACATGAGAGAACACCAAACAGCATTGGTTTTTTGGTTAATGTGACAACAAAAAAGATTCTTCAAATAAAAGTAACGCAGTGTGGCTTACATTTGCACAATAATGTGTTCCACTTACCTCTGCTTTTTGAGGAAAGACTCCCATAATGTCTGATTGAGAGGTAGGTAATTAAGAAGGATCTGAAAACAGGGTAAAACAATCTTAAGGCAAGAACAAAGATCACAACATTTTGCAGACCCATACAGTTAAACTGGCAACAATTTCATCTGTACAGTCTTACATAAATATTGAAATGTAATTTAAAGCCAGACCTCGGTTCTAATATTGATATTTTTGCCAGAGACGTTTATTGTAAAGATGCAAAATGCTATTTTGTATTCAACCCCTGCATGATGCAGCAAAAGCACCATCATTACCAACTCATGCAATGTTTTGTTCCAACCCACTAACATTTTTATAAAAATTCACAATTTTGTTGTATCCAGTCAAAAAAAAAGCTTAATTTGATGCTTCTTTGGGCAATAAGGTACAAATATCTTTTCCAGATGGTTACAAAATGTTTCGACCCACTGCCCCCACCCCTCAAACTGTTATTTAACCCTCTGAGACCCCATGTAGGCTTTCACACACTGGCAGAGCAGACGTTGATGAAAATGGAAAACTCTAAAGAATAAAAGCAGACTGAAACAGCATAATTAAAATTTAAATGATAAAATGAAGTCCTTAAACTTTATTTATTTTATTTAACTCTGGTTTGAAAATGAACAGAGCAAAAAAAAGAAAGAAGGGATTTCCATGATTTATTGTTAATGCAACTATAAGCTATAGTTCGCTAACCTACTGGACCCACCGGTCGCAACATTTCAATTTTATTTTATTTGTATAGCGCCAAATCATAACAAAAGTCATCTCAGGACACTTTACAAAGTAAGGTCTGGACCTTACTATTATACACAGAGAGGGGGCAACTTACTTTCCAGCAAAGTGCTCGTATACCTCCTTCAAATGGGATTCCTGAGTTGAAGAAAGAAAAGAAGGGTCAAACACAGCACAATAAAATATCGTATTAGACTAATGTTATCTGTACAAAATACATCAAGGTGTGAAAATTACCACTGAAGCACAGTTCCCTCAGTGTCTTCAAGTTTATATTTTCTTCACTCAAGGCTGCTTTAAACTCCTGTATTCTAAAATAAGAATGAAGACATGGTTATAACCACTTTATTGCTGCTTAGTGCCAAGATACCTATTGTACTAATGTGGTGATAAAACTGTTAACACACAGTCTAAAGAAAAAGATGCTTTCTCTAACAATAAAGTCCTAAAAGTTTAGTTACAGAAAGTTTAAAGGAATAATTCAGTGGGAATTGTTTGTTTTCTTGTAGAGATTATACAAGACTATACCTCTTTTATGAGGTGTGGAGTCTCAACTGGAGTACACTGTTCAAGGCCGAATGAAGTCAAATTATACAGTTTCACAGAAAGACAAGACAAGTGGAATTCGTATGGAAGAACTTTCCCCTCTCTTTCCTCTCCCATTAATCATCTCATGGCCCCTCAGACTTATCTGGTAACCTTTTGCAAGGGTCCAGCGAACCCTAGGTTGGGAACCACTGGAATACATTTAGTTGTATATACAGCAGTTAAATACTGCTCCACTTCGACCAGCAGTAAAATGCTGCATTAGTATAAACTGATTAAATGGTACATGCAAAACATTAACTAACAATTGCGCTTTATACTTAATATATCTGAGAAAAAGACAGTTACATGGAAAACTCCTGCTGCCTTACAATCACACTGAAGAGCCTCTGCACCGGAGTCAAACAGCTTGTATGTTCAAACATATTTGGTCATTAAAGATAATCCTAACTCTGAAAATAGATTAGAACCGTCTTTGTAAATTGAGCCCAGAACGTTTTTCCAAGAAAGCATGCTCTTGCCATTAGATATATTTGCGTCAGGACAACGTATTCACGGTTGTTTTCACTCTTTATTGACAGAGACGCTGTCAGCAAAAACAGCTAGCTGGACAACAGCTAGCAGAGGAAGTATGAGAGTATGATGTGTCAGCTGATGTAACGTAACCTATTAAAATGTTGCAGCTGCAGGAGAGGCTCGCTGTGTTTGAGATTAAATATTACGTTATACACTGTACAAAAACCATATCAGAAATCATATTAGCATGTACGAAGTGTATGTTTCTGCTGCGCTTGCCTGCTCAAACCTAAACCTGGTTTATATTTGGTTAGCTAAGCTGCTATTGGTGCTAGCTAGCACTGAAGTTAAAGCCAGTTTTGCGGTGATGATGCTAGCTCCTACAATAAGCGATGTCCACTAGTTTTCGCGTTCCGCGCATTCTGTAACGCTCCCGAGAACAAAGATTTTGCTGTGTCTCACCTGTTTTTGTACGCAGTAGACATGTCTCAGCAGGCGGCAGAGTACTCCCTTAACTGTTTCCAATGAGGATTGAATTATTTGCCACAAGAAGGTCATTTGATCACTTCCGTTTTCACAGCATTGTGGGCAGACACCACGCGCTGTTCCGCTTCACAGCATTATCAAAATATTGATTATTATATTATTCACAAGGGCGTGCTTGGAAACAGAGTCTTGTATCTGCAAATACAGTTTTGTAAGTTTGTACATATAGGTTTGCATCTGTAAACTTAATTTTGGAAGCTTGTACATTAGGCTTGTATCTATGCAGTTTTTATTTGCAAGATAATTGGGTTTATACTTGTAAATTCAATTTTGCAAGCTTGGCAACATTGGGTTTGTACTTGTAAATTCAATTTTGCAAGCTTGTCCACTTAGGTTTCTGCCTGGAAACTGTTTTACAGGTTTGCACATTCAGTTTCAGGCTTACAAACTTACTTTCACAAGCTGGTAGGCAAGAAAACTTGCGTGAGCATATGTGCGCGTGCCTGCGGGTTTTTGACACATTTATATGTCAGTAGATCCCCGCCATAAAGTTGTAGGGTGCTCCAACCACATTTTGAGCGCTACTCAGTTAGCAACCCAGCATGTGATAGCTCACAAACACAGATTTGTAACAGCAAATACAGATTTGAGAGCACAATCCAGGCCATGCCTGCTCTCTTTTCTGATTCTGTGCCCTCAGATTTGTCGACTGTGGTTTGTGTGTCTTCTTAGTGATGGTACTTATATTGGATGTCCACTTCAAGTCCTAGTAGAGCCCAGGAACTTGAATGACTCTACTGCTGACAAAGTGCTGCTGATCCAGGTAGATGCAAATGCTGTTCAACTTCCTGTCTCTACGCCGACTGGTCACCATCACGTATGAGACGATGACCCTTGTGTCATCTGTGAACTTCAAGAGTATAAGAGAGGGGTCCCCTGAGGTGCAGTCATTGGTGTATAGGTAAAACAGCAGTGGGGAGAGCACATATCCCTGTTGGTTGACTACTGATTGACTGGGTACTGGATGTGGTTTTCCCCAGCCTCACCTTTTCATCATCCCAGCCATCCTCCATGAGTTGAGGATGGTGCCGAAAGCCAAACTGAAGTCCACAAAGAGGACTTCATGGGGGGAAGCAGCTGCTGGGCTCGAGGTGAGTTGGATGGGGGCTGTGGAGTTCTGCTTCTCAAACCCACAGTAAAAGCATTCAGGTCATCTTCCAGTTGATGGTCTTCTGCAGTGTAGGGATGATTTTCTGTAGCTAGTGATGTTTTGCAGAATTCTCTACACAGACAAGGGGTTGTTGGCTGAAAACTGTTTTTCAACTTTTCAGAGTAGCTCCTCTTTGCTACTCTGATCTCCCTTGTCAGTGTGTTCCTGGTCTGCCTGTACAGGATCCTGTCCCCACTCCTGTAGGCCTCCTCTTTGGCCCATGAAGCTTCTCGAATATACTCTGGGCTTGTTGTAGTATGTGTAAAAGGTCTTGGTGGGCACATGCCCCAGTAAAATTATACATTTGAGTTATAACAATCTCATATATTTGGCAGTGGATTAATTTAGTTTGATAATAATTGGGAAAAGATGATTTGTTGTTCTAATCCACATTGTCAAAGCAAAATACAAGTTGAGGTGCAGTGTTCAGGGTTTGTACGCACATCATGCACGTTGTAGCTGGTGCACTGCAGCGATTATGTATTCGTGTGTGAAACAAACGAAAGTAATAGATTTAAGTATGTGACATGGACAAATTAGTTTTTGAATAATATAAATGATCTTATTTTGACTCCAACATAACTGACTCCTGTAGGTAGACTAAAGAAAACTTTAGAGGAGGCTGAGACAGGGAAGAGGTTCAGAGAGATGAGGGAAGACCTGGCTGTAGTTGGTAAACAAGCTAACATTAACTTCCTTAGCTAGTACATAACCAGGTGCAGATGTTGATTGTGAAGTAAATTAGAGCTCTGCCCATCAATCCAAATGATCAGCTGGACTACTCTTACTACTCTGTTTATTGGTGAAATAAAATGTTAGGTATGTTGCATAATGCATCACATGTAGCAGTTTATGTTAGCTTTTGACTATTTTTTCTGCATTTAATGAGTGGCCTATAACATAATATTTGATGCTCTTGTCACAACAGTCCAAATTATGTTTGTTTTACCCACATTTAAGAAACAGAAGAACCTCAGGCAGGAAGGCAAAATGTGGAGGAAGCTTTTTGTGTCTGTAGAGACAGGTGTGTGACCAGCTATCCACTGCAGAATACAATTTCAAAGGAATGGAACATCGTTATGTGGCCTTCTGAGTTACCAAAGGTTTTCCTTTAAATTATTTGTTGTGAAAGTTTGACAAATAAAACTAGGGCTGCTTGACAATCAGTTTATTGTAAAATGCAGATGAATGCAAAGAAAGGATACAAGAATACCACTGCTGGCCTGTATTCATATACAGTGATGCTTTTTGGCTCAAGAAGTGTTCCAGCCACCCATCAAAAGTTAATGAATAGAGTGGTTGCTGGTCTGGAAAGCTGTGCTGTATATTTAGGATAATCACCTTTATTTGGCCAAGTACAGTATGTTACACACAAGGAATTTGTTTCCAGTACAGAACCAAGACAGCCATCTGGAAGCCATAAACCGAGGGAGGTCAAAAGTAGAAATTCTCAAATGTGGCAAAACCATGGGATTATGATCACAAGGGCAGGTTTTACCATTTACTATAACCATCAGTGCATAAGACTGTCACTTCGTTTGATGGACCAAGTGAAATTTATAAGACTGAGGATGGGCCACTCCGGGCTGAAAAGTGGGCTGGCTCTGATCAGGAAACATCCTGAATTTGAGTGTGGACAGGTAGAGCCTATAAATCATTGCTTACTTCATTGTGCTAATTTTATGGAGCATGAAATGAACTGTACAAAGGATGAACAGAACTTGGGGAAACTGTTTTGACTTTAAAAACTTTTCTGAACTTGGAGGACTCAAACAAATAAAAAAAACTAAAAAAAACTAATGGATTTCTTTCATGCCACTGGACGATATCAACGCATATAGGCTGGATCGGATAATCTGAGCATGACTACTTTCAAACTGCAGACGGCAGCAATACGCCTTTGCTGCGCCTAAACTGCCGTACCAACGAAGAAGATGAAGCCAGGAAGAGAAGCAAAAAATGAGGAGGAGGAGGAGTCTGTTTGTTGACATCGGACGAAAGCGAAAACCAGATGAGTGAAGGCTGATGATAATAACTCAATTTCTCATCGTCATCAAGACACGCAGGCTTGGCGAAAGCTAAGGTAGAGTACTGGCTGATAAGTCATGCACTCAAACACAGCTGATCACATAACACACCCATGGTTTGTAACCTGCATTTCCACGCACAGCTCTTAGATAGCGCTAGCCGTACTAGGTAAGTTAGCTAACAAGATAGCAGGAAAAGTCATCGTTAGCCACAAGCTAATTTAGACGCTTAGTACTGCTATTACATTATCGGCGAATGAAGGCTTAACTTACAATAACAGGTATTATTCTTGGGAATTTTGGGTTGTTGTGCGTATGTAGGTTAACAGTTGTTGTCTCCTTGTCAGTAACTATTAAGCTTTACTGTTGTTAACGTAAAATGATTGTACAGTGTAGCTCGCTAGCTAGGCTGCTAACGTTAACTTAGTAACATTAACACTGGTGTTTTGTCTCAGAGGAGAAATGACAATCTATGTGTTTAGGCTGGTGTTACTAAGGAGAAATGA
Source organism: Monopterus albus (assembly GCF_001952655.1). Taxonomy (NCBI): domain Eukaryota; kingdom Metazoa; phylum Chordata; class Actinopteri; order Synbranchiformes; family Synbranchidae; genus Monopterus; species Monopterus albus. The sequence continues at coordinate 1,046,576 of NW_018128089.1, read as the reverse complement.
CAATCTATGTGTTTAGGTTAAAAACAAGTAGGATAGTACCAACCAAAACCAACAGCAAGTTAGGTCAGTGGCTTCGACTTATCAGCTGGAGTCACTCAGCATAATATTAATACTTTAAAATCATTTTGTTATAAACACTGAAACAAGTTGTGTCAATAGACAATTATAGTTGCTAACAGCAGGCAGCCATAGACGTGTTTGCTAACTTGGCTAAGTTTGCGTAGGTCTGCAATGTCTACTAATAGGTGGAAAAAATTTTTAATATGGCCTCCGTTTCTGTTGGCAGTTTTGTTAGCAGTATATGCATCATTTAATTTACCAGACACAGGAAATGCATTATAGAAAATAGGTTAGCCTTAATGTTCAGTTATGAGTGTTTAATTTAAATTTTTGGATAGAATGAGATTTCTTTAAGTGCCAACTTTGTTTCTGAGTGCATAATCCTCATTGCATTCGGATAATATTTTGTTGTCAATGTCCCTGGCCAAAAGAGAAATAGTAACCTCCAAACATTAAGGTTTATTTGCAGTGAATGCCAAACATAGTGGGAAAATGAAGCTTGTATTAGCTTATTGTGGCAGGGTGTGCACTATTTTTATTCACATTTATTCAGTTAATCATCATTTACATTCAGTCCTCACATTTAAAACACAAGTTCTTCTGCTTAGAATATCAAAGGGAATTATTTTGCTTTTTCTCCCCTAGAAGCAGCCGGTTGTGAAAAGAATCTGCTTGTAACTCTTTACTTTGTTAAATACCCCCTAAGGTTCCCTGCACTGCCCTGTCTTTTATCTGACCCAGAGAAAAAGAGGCTAACATGGCAGCCAAGGCAGGAGACAACCCGGACAGCCTCATGACTCTGGCAACAGTCTTCTGCTTGAGGAACCTCAGGAAGACCATGTGCTACCAGGGATTCAGGAACAAGCTCTGCCTGCGTTCAGATATCTTCCTTCCCAGCGAAATCTGTGACAAGCTGGTCAACACGTACGTAACAGAATACATCACATTGATGTTTACCTAATTACTGAATTTTCTTTCCAGATGCCCTGTGTTTGTTACAGTATTGTAGATTCCTTGTCTGCAAGGGGGATTTGGAGCTATGTTGTTTTTGTTTGTTTATTTGTATACAGATATATGGAGTTGGTCCACACAGACAGTAACTTTGAACCAGTAGAGAGTTTCTTCCAACTGTTCTCTGATCCTCGAAGCACCAGATTGACCAGGGTTCAGCTGAGAGAAGACTTTGTACGTGACAGAGATCTGGAGGCCATTAGAAAACAGGTGGGATGCCCCAAGTTAAGCTTGATTTATGGTTCTGCGCTGAATCTATGCAGCGCTCACACAGTAGGCTACACAAGTGGCCTGCGCTGTTGTGAACATTTATACTCTTGCACTGGTGTGTCTCTGTCATTCTGCAATTACTGTGGTGTTTCTTTGCCATTGTGTTGCATTTCTTTGCTACTTATTAACAATGGTGACTGAAACTGAGTGCGTCATGTTAGAGTTAAAACTAATAGATGTTGATCAACCATTATTTTACTGACATTACTGCAATGCAGATAAAAGAGAAGACATCAGAGGAGATGGTCTGTACAATCACTGTGCTAACTGTACCAGAAGGAGGAGGGATTTTCTGTGTTTGTCTGACCACTGAGAGACCTGAATGAAGAAATGCAATGCAACCAATCACAGTTGTTGCAGTCCGTGTCACCACAGTGTGTAGTTGCGTTTTTGGAGAGGTGTACGTCAGGCTACGGCATAGAGTATGAGGCTGTGCATTACTTATGTTGTACTTACGATGTAGATTCAACGCAGAACCATAAATCAATCTTTAGTCATACAAATTTTTCAGAATTTGCTCATGACACCTTTAGTAGAGCATTTTAATTTTCCTGGTTCATCTCTGTCAGCCATTGCAACTAGAACAAATTCAAAGGACCTGTAGTCATTCACTTAAAAAAATATTTTTACTTATTTACTTTTACAACCTCTGTCTTATTTCTTTATTTTTGGCCATCATTTTTATCAGGTCATGATTATTTCATTCTGCATTCTACATACAAACTGAATTATAGAAACATAGACATTTTTGACACCAGTAGAATGTGTGTGTGGCACAATGTAAGACAGGCAGTCAAGTTATCCATACCTTTTATCTGGAAATTGAAACTAAGGAGAACCTTAACTTTTTTAACCAAACTGTTGATTGTAAACTCCTTATTGTATCAAGGAAAATTTCTGACTTCCTGATTTAGTTTTTCTTTACTTATACATACAATACTGTAGGTGTGAATGCACATGGCTTTACAATGCAATAGATGATTGTACTGGACAGTTTTAAGTACATTCATCTTTATTGCTTAAACAAAGTTTCATTTATTCTTACAGGTGTCCTGCTGAGATTGGTGCAAGTGTTTGGTTTCTAACGAAAGTTTATAGCATGGTGTATATAGTCTTCAAAATATAAATATAGCACAAGATTTAATGTGCCACCTCCTGCTAGAGAATACATGCCTTTGAGTTGTTTAAAGGGTAACTTTTTTAACCTGCTGTATTGCCCCCTAAAGTGTGTATAGTGACTCTATATTTGGTGCTAATTTCGCTATCACTACATCAGTTGTAGAGACAGGAGGAAACAAAAAGTTGCACTAAACGGTCTCGCTGGGGCAAACATTTAGCCTCCAAAAGTGTTCAGAATAAACATGATTTCTGTCAAATCATTTTTCACACTTATCTCTGTGTTACAAAGAAAGCAAACACAAGATGTAGCTGTGTGGGGTACCCACTACAGCTAACTGCATAGGATGATTGGGCCAAGTTGACCTGAATGTACAGTGCCTTGCGAAAGTATTGTAATGGTTAACCCAGATGGCAGCCCAGATGTTCTAAAAGTGAGAAAAATGATTTGACTGAAATCATGTTTATTCTGAGTGCTCCCTGAGGCTAACGAATTGCCCCAGATTTTGGATTTTTTAACTAACTGGACACAGAGAGTCAGGGTCAACAGTGTTTTGTCTGACCAAAGGGGTTCTTCTACTGGATCTCCCCAAGGGTGTGTGTTGTCACCATTACTCTTTATTCTCTATACAAATATGTGTCAGAGTAGATGGGACAATAGAACCATCATAAAGTATGCTGATGATGCAGTTATTGTCAGTCTTCTTAGGGATGGTGAAAATAGCCATGGTCCAGTTGTTGATGATTTTGTAGGCTGGTGTGAGGAATCCTACCTGCAACTATACATAATAAAAACCAAAGATATGCTTATTGATTTCAGGAGGTTACTTTAATTAAAGGGCAGACTATTGAGTCTGTCCATTCATATAAATACCTGGGGTCGATCATTGATAGTAAATTGAGTTTTGAAAAAAATTGTGAAAGGGTGTGCAAAAAGGGTCAGCAACATCTACACTGTTTAAGGAAACTTGCACACTTTCATATTGACCAAACCTTAATGAATATGTTTTATTGAGCTTTTATGGAATCTATTTTATCGTTTTCTTTGGTGTCATGGTTCGGTCAGCTATCTCTAAGACAGAGGAAATCCTTAGATCGAGTAGTTAAGTGGTCTAGCCGGTTGCTAGGGGAGTCTCAGCCAAGTATGGCTACCCTGTACAGTAGACAGGTACAGAGGAAAGCTACTTCTATTCTAAATGATGACTCCCATCCCCTGCACTGCTACTTTTTGCTTCTTCCCTCTGGCCAGAGGTTTGCAGTTCTGAGTTGTAAAACGACGCGGTACAAAAACAGCTTTGTTCCTGTTGCTGTTATAGAGCTGAATAAGCTGCAGTAATACATTGTATATAATAATTTTACGTTTTTGTTTTATTTGAGGTCTTTTATGTGCTGAATGGTGGAGTTCTGAGTATTTCTATTACGTTTAGTGTATGTGTTGGTGTTATGTTTGTGGTTTTTTTAGTGAATGTGTTAAGGACGTCATCTGATCTGATCTGACTGCAAAACAAATTTACCTACGGGTATAAATAAAGTAACCAAACCAAACCAGTGATACTGATTAATGCAACTTTATGTTTCTCCAAATCTCTACAATGGCTGTGATAGTGAAATTAGCACTAGCTATAGAGTCACCATACCCACTTTTAGGGAAATAAGGCAGGTTCACTAACAACAAAGTTATTCTTTATCTTTTAAAGTTTATAATAAAAAGCAAAAGCTGTAAAAGAAACACATTTCTCATTTCAGTGAACATGGGGACAGCAGTGAGTCAATAACAACAGCCAAAAATATCCACTGGTGTCTAATTATTTTTTTTAAAGGCAATGTAGCTTTATTTAGATTAGCACATTTCTTATACAGGGGCAATTCTAAGTGCTTTACAAATGCAAAAAAAAAAACTGTTAACAGCATTAAAAACACTCTGCATTAAAGAAAGTCACTTTCAGCTTTTCCCATTTAGGGGTCGCCACAGCAAATCGTCACACTGACGACTCACATGTTGACATTTGGCACATGTTTTACGCCAGATGCCCTTCCTGACGCAACCCTGATTCGAACCTGGGCTGCAGTGACGAGAGCGCTGCACCTTAACCACTAGCCTACCAGGGACGGCTCTGCATTAAAACCTGTATAAAATCTGTTCAGAAAAATGAAGATAAAATATTGTTCAAGTACAGCATAGAAACCAGTCAATCAAAGGTACAGAAAAACAGCGGACTTCATATGTCATGGTGGTGCACTCAGATTTATGATCACCAATGGAAACAACATAACCCATGCCTTCAAGATGCAATCTGAACCAACTGAGGACTGTACCTGATAATCCCATCCACTTTTACAGTCTATCAAGAAATATTTTATGGTCTACAGTATCAGAAGCTTCACTGAGTGAGTCATTAATAATAATTTTCAGCACATCCATTTCCAAGCAACTGAAAACATTTTTGACGAAGCTGGTTGGCAGGGTGTCAGGATTCTTAACTACACCCTCCAGTGTTTTAGCAATCATAGTGTTGAATGCTGACACTCTAACCAGATTGTTCCTGTGTGGCTGCAGCAGTGGTCTGGTTGCATTGTTTGACATGGGTAAATCTAAGGCCAGATTGATGTTTTTGATTTTTTTTTTTCACTAAATAATGATGCAAACTCATTAAACGTACTTTGAGATAGGAAATCGGGGCTAACTGTGTTGGGGGATGAGTTAGCCTCTCAGCAGTGGCAAACAAAACATGAGAATTATTGATATTCCTGTTAATGACATTAGAGAAAAAGTTCTGTCTAGCTTTATTGACATCCGAGTTGTAAATGTGAAGCCCCTCTCTAAAGATGGCATAATGTATCTGAAGATTACTTTTTCTCCATTTGCATTCAGCTTTCCTGCATTCTCTTTTCTGTGACGACCGGAGTGTTTCTTCATGGTGCTTTTTGATTGTCAGAGATTTAGTTAACCTTTTCAGGTGCAATGGTGTTAATAAGTTCAAGAGTTTCATAGCTTATATGATCAGGAAGTGAATCAGCACAGTCTGATGTTAAGCTTACCACCACAGACATAGCTTCCATAAAGACTGAAATAGTATGATAACTTAAATACCTTTCTTTAACAGCGACTGAAGTGTTATGGACATAAGGTAAAACCGACATATCAAAGAAAACACAAGAATGGTCAGAGAGGCTTACATCCTTGACAACAGTACTTGAGATATCAACACTCAGTTAAAACTAAATCCAGTATGTGCCCTTGAGTGTGTGTGGGTCCTTTGGTGTGTTGCAGAAAATCAAATGATTCAGACACACCACAGCAATCTGTGTGAAACCATAAAGGATCAATAGGTGTACAATCATGGAAAAGTAAAGGGCTGTTCATGGTTTCCATGTCTGCTTCTCCACTTCAATCCAGTGACGTAAATGTCGTCATCTTCCCAGGCCCGCGAGGGTCTGCACAACTTGGTGTGAATGTCCACATGCATGCAAGAAATTTGTGTCTGCGTGGTCTGTCAGAACAACAAAAAAACCACGACTGTACATGTCCCACAGCGTTTGAAAAACGTTGGCGTACATTGACAACAGGTAGACCCTCAGTGTGAAGTATGAATAGGAACGTCTGTGCCTCTGTCATCTGCAGCTGCACAAGAGTATGCAGAAAACATGATTTAGCCTTAAAGGATACAGTGATGTACTTGCATAAAGTACTTTCAAGCTACTTCTTCTGCAGGTGTGTTATGATGGGTAATGTATCATGATAGTCTTTTGTTATAGGTTGACCTATCTGATGTCAGTATTTTCATCTCTGATGTCCAGTAATTCCTGAATTCAGTATTTCCTTTATGTGTTTTGCCAGGATCTTATTGAACTCCACCTCACCTACTGCAACAGCCTGTCATCTCGCAGTTTGAAAACACTGACTTGCTTCCGTGAGACCTTGGTGTCTCTTTGTCTTTTCGGCTGCAACCACATCTTCTACAGGAATTCCAGTGCTCCACTTGCCTGCAATGAAGACACTGAGGATGAGGAGGAGGAGAGTCCTGCATTAGAGACAGACTTTAACTTCCAGGGATTCAACCGCCTCAGATTGCTCAACCTGGGTGGTCTACCTGAGGAAGTGGATGCTGAGACCTTGCTCAAACCTCTGAAGTCACTCACCACACTAGATCTGTCTAATGTACCTTTGCTGAGAACAGCTTTTCTCACCCAGTGGAAAGACAGACTGGCCTCTCTTATTCTCTACAATGTGGACCTGTCAGAAGAGTTGGTCAGTACAGTAGTGGAACTTGTTAATCTCAGGTAAGGTGGGACAGGGTTTTTACATGTGAATTCTCATAATGCTTTAACACAGCCTGATATAAATGTGTCTCTGCCAGTTGCAGACTTCATTGAATGCAAGTCCTTTGTATCTTCATTTGGACAGTGCTGGAAAAGAACTAGTTCATCCAATCTGTCTTCCATCCTCATCGGAAGGCATTTAATTCTGGTCATGGTAGTAGGGTGGAATTAGGTCTTTTGGAATAATTAGGTACAACTACAAGGCACTTAAAATAGTGTTGTCAGTATAAAGTAATAATTCGCTAACTCTTAATGTGAAGTTGCAGTGAAAAGCTGCAGACACAGCAGTTGTGTGTTCACGCTAATATTAGCAGTGGCAAGCTTTACAGACTTTTGTTGTCATGGAAACAATCATGAACATGCCATTAAAATTATGAAATGGTCACAGTCTCATTACATTTTGGCTCAGAAACTACTTGTTTAAACTTAAGAACAAATGCTGCGTGGTTAGATTTATTTAGAGATTTTATTGAAAATTTGTACTTTTTGGTTTCTGATCCAAAAAATGATCTAATCCATCACTCAAAATCCGTGATCCAAACTGAACCATGAGTTTTCTGTCTGATGGCACCCATGCAATTTGTAAAGGTAGGGGAAGAGACTACACAACAATGTGAGAGGCATATTCCGAGCACACCTTTCACACATATAGGGGAAGGCAACAAACATACAGTACATTAGAGAGAGGGACAAAGAAGAGGTCAGAGCTCTTGAAGGATGAGGATCCAGATCCATACATTTGAAAAGACACCGAGAACTGGAGGAGAGAGGGGTTCCAGAATATCCGATGGTCCGTTGCATGGAACCTGTGTGAGAGAGAGAGCAGGGAAGAGAGGAGAGAGGCACACAGCTTGAATGCTTGGATATCAGACAGGGTTATAAAGATGCAGTGCTTTTTCAAAAGGTTTGCAGTAATCCTGTCAGCAGAACAACATGAAATATACCGTACATAACTAGGATTAGCAACTACAAGGCAAACAGATGAGTTTTAAGTTTGGGTGACTGTCATCTGACCTTACCACTTCTAGGAAGAAACAGGTTTATGAACTAAGGTCAGATAATGGAACATTAAGTTATGTGGATGTAGATATAACATTATTAAAATCCCTTTCAGTGTGATGTCTTTGTGATGCTATCATAAGGATTGAGTCAGTTCCAGGATTAATGTAGCCAGTCAACCATCTAAATCTTCCTCTAGATGTTGACTACAGAAATCTTACAGTGATTATGTTCTCCCATGATTTAGCCTCTCCTCTCAAACTAAACCCATTGAACAGGATGTTGATCCAAATGTGAGTGAATTTGTCATCTTAATCACTTGCTGCTCTGCAAAGCAGCATGACATGGACAGTGTGTGTGAATAAATAATCACCTGTAACCATGGTAACTACACAACAAAGATGGTGGCAGTTGCAACCTCAAAGTCCTTTGAAATTATAAATATTAAAAATTGGCAGTAATTCCCCCACTGCATAGACAAATGCAGTTCTTATAAATGACTTTTTTTTGTTATTGTCCACATATAAATATACTGATGGATGACAAATTAAAGGAAAAATAAAGCAAAGGAGCGGAAAAACAAATGATTGGAGAAATATAACAAATGCAGTGCAGGTTTGGGTCCACTTTGCCTTCTTAGAGGATTGGGTCACTGCAAATTAAATCAAAGTAGTTCTGAGTGATCACCTTTATCTTGTGATGAAACAGTTTTATCCTGATGGGAGTAGGCTCTTCCAGGATGACAATGCCCCCTTCCACAATGGTGTTCATCCCTCCAGTAGATTTTAGAGACTTGTAGAGTTAATGCCAAGGTGCACTGATGCCACTCTGGCAAGACGTGGTGGCCCAGAATGTTACTGAGACACTTTTTGTTGGTGTTTCCTTTCATTTGTCATCTGTTTATTGTTCCCTTTACATGTCTACTAATAATTTGTAAATAATGATATGTGTCAATGTCTTTAATAAATTACACTGCATTCCTTAGGCATCTTGACATCTCCCGGGAGAGCAGGCGGGTGTTTAAGTTTAAGATGACCAGAAAAATCCTGACATCCATCGTACAGCATCTGGTCAATTTGGTATCACTAGATATATCAGGTCACATAATGCTCGACAACTGCACAGTTCCACACTTTGAAGAAGCTTTGGGGCGGCCAAGGTGGGTAACCAGTAGGGCATAAACTGTAGAGCATACACAACATTAACAAAGAAAGCTCTGATGCACACGTGCACTTCCTAATACATCACATTGTTTTTCTCTTTCAGCACTGAGCCGTGCATGAGCAGCATCTATCCTTTCCAGGAGCTAAAGAGGCCGCTGCAGTTTCTGGGCTTATATGACACCACCCTGTGTAATGTGACGCATATCCCTGCTAATAAGGTACTGGCTATCTAAAGGGCCGGGCACATATTACAGGTTTTGTGCGGATAGTATTTATTTTGGGCATCACAACTGAAACAGCCTTGTGTGAAGAGTTAGGGAATGTTATTTTATAACACATATCTCAGTTACAGTCACAGCTCTGTTGAAGTTCACCTCGTTCTTACAAAGTTCACTCATTACTGATAGTGTTTTTTGTTTATTTTCTATGGATATTGAAACAAAAAGACTACAATGAACACTACATGAAATACAGTTGACCTTACACCTGTCAGATAAAAGCAATAAAACAACTTTACCTTTTAGGAAACTTGTTGTGAGCTGAAAGAAATGATGTAACAATGTAATGTTAGAAATCTTAATTCTTACAGTATATGGGCACACAGGCAACTTCACATTCATATTTAGTATTTTGTGTGTATGTGGCCTTGTTTAAATATACTTGTGTGGATGGAACACTGAGAGCACACTGCTTTGTGGGGACCAGAAGCTGGGCCCCCTGACCAATTCATTGAATTTTACAAAAATGACGGGGTGTTAAATGTTAGGTGAACAGCTTCTATTTCTGACTCACCCTGTTCTGTTTCCCAACCAAAGGAAATGCATGGGCCGGTGCTTGTCATTCAGGTTCCCTGAAACATTGTTCTATTGATAATAAAATTGGACAAATTCAATGATTAATGTTGGTGTTAATGTTATTAGTTTGGTTTGGGATTAGGTAACATCTGTGACCAGTTGGGATCCTTTACTGCAGTGGTTGAGGCATGGTTATGAGTTAATGATTTTTTTTGTCTGAATCCTGTGGCGGTTAAAGTTTGTGAGATGATTTCGTTCAGGGTTAACTTTTGTGTATATTCCAAGGTGGTTATGGTTAGGCACTGGTCCTGAATTGGTTAAGTTTAGGCAACAAGCTGGGGGTTGGTTAAGGTTAGGAGAATAGGGAAGGGTTGAGGTTAGGCAAGTAGTGGATCTGGTTAAGGTTAGGGTAAGTCTCCTAGAAATGAATGGAAGTCTATGTGCGGACCCTATAAGTGATGACAGCGAGAGTGTGTTTGTGTGTGTGTGTGTCCTTTTTAATCCAAAATGCGCCCATACCCATGGTTGGTTTCTGTTTGGCTGCTACAGTTCAAGGCAAATTCACATAATAAAGTGTTTCTGACATCCTTCAGTTGCCCATCTCATGTAACACATGGAACTCCAATCTATCAAATGTATAAATCCACTGCATAAGAGACGTCTGTGACCCCTGGACCCTCTATGCTTAGTGAAGAATACATAATTTTCAGAGACAGTTGTTTTAAAATACACGGCTCCTGTTATTTTTGTTCCCTGGTGAAGACCCCTTGAAAATGTGTTCTTTAAGACAGGCCATGTAGGTATATCAGCAAATGCTTATTAATTATTAATTAGGCTTTGTTGTGTGTGTTAAACATGCTGCTGGCTTTTTTCAGGTGACTGGATCAAAGAATGAAGACCAGGTCCTGAATGCCATTGAGGCTTATACAGACTTTCGCCCTGAGCTGGCCCACAGAGCCATCAATCAGCTGTTCGACATTGCCAGGATACAACACTGCAATCAGCTGCTCCGAGCTTTGCAAGTACGAGTCGGGTTGTTCTTTAAAAGAGCTGACACCATTGACTGACGAGCAAATCATTGTGCATATTATTCCTGTAACACCTTGTTAACATCTTTGTTAAACCTCTTCTATGACCTTTTTGTCTTTGTTTTAGCTTGTCATAGCAGCGCTGAAGTGCCATAAATATGACAAGAGTATCCAGGTAACGGGCAGTGCTGCTCTGTTCTACCTGACCAACACAGAGTACCGCAGTGACCAGAGTGTGAAGCTGCGCAGAGAGGTCATTCAAGTGGTGCTAAATGGAATGGAGCAGTACCAGGAGGTCACTGTAAGTTTACTCTCTGGCCTCGTGAGGAAGTAAGGTCAATTTGCAGTCAGTCTGTGGAAAAAAATTTGAAGATGTTTTTAATGAATGAAATGTGGATAATTGCATGTAGTATTTTGCTTTCATAGCGCTGGTCACATTTTAAAGAACCATGTTTTGTAATTGTGCATTTCAGTATAATTGATCACACAAAAGACAGTGTATTGAGTGACATATATTTGTATTTATGCTGTCAGAAGACTGAATTAGGATAAAATAATGATTTGATGGCAAGTCTAAATGCACCAGTCCAGACATTACCATTAGCATTTGTTAAAAGCATTCATCAGAACTATTTTATGTATATGCTGTTTGTAGTAATCGAACAGCATACCCATGTCAGCGCCTGAACTTGCTTGGTTATTTTGAAACAAAATAAAATGTGGCAGACAGTAACAGAGTGGAGCTGTAACTTTACACAAGACTTGTCAGAATGGTCTGACATTTAATCACTCCCCCTAACTAATGACAGTAGCGGCGCATTTCTGTATAATAACAAAGGTCGATAAATGCCTATAAAAGTAAGATTTGAAAAAGACAGTTTTCTCAGTCTACATGCACATTAACAGAGCTATAGTATCAAACCTCAGTCATTTTTGTGGGGATGCAGGTGAAATACATTAGTCTAGTTGAGGTAACACCTTTGCTTTGTACTGTAGTGCAATAAAACCTCCGAGAATAAAAAGCCAGTCAGAGCAATTTATCAAAAGACTCGTTAAATGAGCACAAACTCGCAGAGCAGCAGTCATTTCAGCTTTGCCCACAGACTCCCATCCACCACCGGTATGTGTTAACTATTGAGCTCCTTAGTCTGATAGCTAATAGTTAACTATTTAGATGCTGTGTTGACATATTGCCAGAAGTGGTGTGTTATCTGACAGAAATGCAGCTGTGCCGATATGTTTGGCCATGACTGTAAAACTGTCTTTGAGACACTACCCAGTGGCTTGTCCTGTGAGGCAGCATACGGTCTTTCATCTGTAAAAGAAGTCTTGCCTCTGTGTAGAGGAGGCACGATATATTTGCGTACAAAAGGTCCTGGCACTTGAACAAGGCCAGGGCGGGCTTTGTTGGGGGGTTAGTGAGAATCTCTCTACTCCCCACTTCCTGCAAATCAAGTCTAGTTATTGATTATGCTTAGTTGGAGTTCCTCAGCATAAAGCAGATATCTCCAAGGTGATTTCCTGCTCTTAGTGACACTACAGTTTTCAATTTTAAATGAACTTACAGATGTATGTACTGTATATCTCTGATGATCCCACCAGAGACACATTTGCTCAAAACTCATGGCATGGCATGATGACAGCTTCACCTTCTCTACACAAAGGCATTGTAGCCTACTAAGTACAGTGTTTAAATCTAAAGAAACCAGCAAATTAACTTTTGAATGTATATAGTAGGTGAAGAAATTTTTACAGTACTGCTTAATCAAAGATACAGTATGTATGATCCAGTCAGCTTTGAGGCCTGTATGATCTGCATTGTGTTGCTATTCAGTGTGATTTGTGAACCTTCTTCTAACGCACTGTCCCCTCCTCTGTGCCCCACACCAGGTCCAGAGGAACTGCTGCTTGACTCTGTGTAACTTCAGTATTCCAGAGGAGCTGGAGTTCCAGTACACTCGGGTCAACCAGCTGCTGCTTAAAATCTTGGAGCCAGCCAGGCAGGATGAGTCCATCCAGAGAATCGCTGTTCACCTGTGCAACGCTTTGGTCTGTCAGGTGGACAACCATCACAAGGAAGCAGTTGGAAAGATGGGCTTTGTCAAGGTAACATCAAGATGAACTTTACTCTTTTAACTTTCTCCTATTCCTGACTAGAGCTGGGTATCATTCCACAATTTTCTATAGCAGTACTGATACCAGTACCCTGATTTCAATACTGGTTCCTAAATGATACTTTTTACGATACCATATTCACTCAACTGCACTCAAAGCAGTTTCATAACATAAAAAGTAAACCTATTTACCACAACCTTAAGTTCTGTTAACATTAATAAATAAAAATGTAAAAAAGCATTTTGCAGTACTTGACATTTTTCAGTCCTTTCACTTCACTAAAGGTAGCTTCGGACTAGTGACTGCATCCATCTTTGCTAGGAAACAGGACGTAACAGTTTGTTTTGAGTCTCACTAGACTTTCTAGCAGCTGAAAAGAAATTAGTTAATGTACCTTTTAAAGATGAAAGTTTTAATGGATCAAATGCAGACTTACGAGTCAACCTGACTTGGAGTTGAATCAGAGCCATATAAAATTATTCCATCAACATAATATTAAAACACTGATAAGGGAGAATAGTGGCCTGTGGCACACCATTACTGATGTGTTGACTGCACCATCAGCCACATGTGCATACAAGGAGGACATGGTAGCAATAACTTGGTACATAGTTGGTCATACATAGAACCTGATGTGATACTAGACAAGCTGTAGGTATGGAAAATTGCATGGAATCCTGCTGACCTGTCTCACTGCATCATGATTCATTTTGTAAAGTGATCCATTTAAATTATTTGTTATACTGCTTTCCCACCAAAAGTACCACATATACTGTACACCACGTAGATCACTGTGGTGCTACAGTGGAATATGTGTGTGTGTTTCATCTTCTACTGTGTGGCAACACAGCCCTTTCTTTATTTTGCTGAAATTTTACTATCTTTTTGAAGTGTGCTGCTGATAAATCCATTTTTATGTGCTTATTGTTTTCTCATTCTTAGACAATGTTGAATTTAATTCAGAAGAAGCTACAGGACAGGATGGTGAGTCTAAGTTGTACGCTTCTACATATTTTCAGTTAAACATTTTACTGCTTTATAGTATTTTTTTAAGTACTGAGGAGCACTTTATTTGGGAGAGTATTATGACATATCTGAATCTATTACTAATAAATTCTTCATTGTTCAAATATAAAAATAATCTTGATTCCAGTGTATGTTTAAAATCAAATGATTCTTGCTTGTTTGCCCTCAGTGTGACCAGGTGATGGAGTTTTCCTGGAGCGCTCTGTGGAACATCACTGATGAGACGCCTGACAATTGTCAAATGTTCCTCAATTGTCGGGGGATGAGTCTCTTTCTGGAGTGTCTTCAGGTGAGCCCACGGTCCCAGCTGTGTACATACTATACACATACAGTTGAAGTCAGAAGTTTACTAACACCTTAGCCAAATACATTTAAAATCAGTTTTTCACAACTCCTGACATTTAAACCTATAAACATTCCCTGTGGTCAGTTAGGATCACTACTTTATTTTAAGAATGTGAAATGACAGAATTTCACACGAGTCAGGTTTGTAGTCCTCCTTGCTCGCACAGGCTTTTTCAGTTCTGCCCACAAACTTTCTGTTGGATTGAGGTCGGGGCTTTGTGATGACCACTCCAGTACCTTGACTTGTCTGCTTGGGCCCATTGTCCATATGGAAGACCCATTTATGACCAAGCTTTAACTTTAACTAAGATGTTGCTTCTATATACTGTATCCTCATGATGTCATCGACAGCAGTGGCTTCTTTCTTGCTGAGTAACCTTTCAGTTTATATTGGTATCTCGTTTACTGTAGATATAGATACTTTAGTACCTGTCTTCACAAGGTCCTTTGCTGTTGTTTGAAAAGTACAAATCAATCCCCAGACCAAAGTATGTTCACTTCTAGGAGACAGAACGCGTCTCCTTCCTGAGCAGTATGATGGCTGTATGATGTTTATTCTTGCTTAGTATTGTTTGTACAGATGAATGTTGTATCTTTAGGTGTTTGGAAATTCCTCCCATTATGAACCAGACTTGTGAAGGTCAATACATTTTTTTTTCTGAGGTCTTGGCTGATTTCTTTTGATTTTCCTGTGATGTCAAACAAGGAGGTACTGAGTTTGAAAGGTGGCCTTAAAATATGTCCACAGCTGCACCTCCTACTGACTCAAATGATGTCAGTTAGCCTATCAGAAGCTTCTAAAGCCATGACATTTTCTGGAATTTTCCAACCTGTTAAAGGAGCAGTCACCTGAGTGTATGTAAACTTCTTTAACAACTAGAAAAATGACTTGTGTCTCCTCTTGTTGATCTTAATCCAGGAGTTTCCAGATAAGCAAGAGCTTCACCGCAACATGCTAGGGCTTTTGGGAAATGTTGCTGAGGTCAAAGCTCTGAGGCCACAGCTGCTCACACCACAGTTCATTTCTGTATTCAGGTAGGAAAACTGCTGAAACCAGTGGAGAATAGAATTAAAGTGACCATGGCATGCTTTTCCTTGCTTTGTGACTTATCTACAATGGTAAATTATCATCTTAAATGTGACCAAAATTCTCAAAGGATTAGTTGTACATATGTTCTAGTACTTCTTTGCACGAGCAACTCAACTTATACAAGTCTTGCAAACTCTCATTTGCGACACTTTTTTACTAACAAAATTAAGTCCTTGAATGGTCATAATCTCCATGTTGCGTTCATGCAACATAGTAGATAAGTCAACAAACAAGGAAAAGCATGCCATGGGCTCCTTAGCAAAATCTACAGCAACCTGTTAGAAGCTTGCTCATCAAAATGTCTTCACAGCACATGCGATTTACGTACAATATAATAATTAAAAATCTTCCAGTTTGATTATTTACAGACAGGCAGTCATAACTCCAGCCATGTACTTGGACACATCTTAAATCTTACACCTTATATTCTAAGACAACAACCTGGGCGTGTAGTCACTGGTGTCCAAGGCTCAATGATACACATATGGAGTGAAGGGCAACCCATCTGGCCTCATAATACTATAATAAAGTGAAAGAGCCAAAAAAACTAACAAACCAAACCCAAAACAAAAAAACTACAGAAACTACTAAAGAGTACAAGCATTTTTGAACAACAGTTTGTCTCAATATAGTGTTTGTAGTTAGAGCTGATGTTTTTGTCTGCTTTGCTTTTTTGGATTAATTCACACACCGTAACAGTAAGACCTCTCAGCAGATTTTGATGTTATCTGTACCCTCCTCACTGTTTGTTGCTTTGACAGTAACCTTCTGGACAGTAAGGCTGATGGGATTGAGGTGTCATACAATGCATGTGGCGTGCTTTCACACATCATGTTTGATGGGCCAGAGGTTTGGTCAATGAAAGAGCCACAGAGAGACACAGTAATGGACAAGATGTGGGATGCCATCCAGAGCTGGGATGTCAGCTCACGCCGCAACATCAACTACAGGTTGGATTAAGTATTTTTTATTAATGTTGTGGTGACTTACTTTTAAACTCTTTAGCGTGTTTTTATTAATTTTACACTTTCATATATCATATTTCTATTAAAATGTTTCAATGAAAAATGTATGGTTTTAAAGATTACATAAAACTAACCAGTAGGTGTTTACATGGAACTGGATTTTAGACAACAGCATGATTTAAGTCACTCCTAAACACTACTGATCTGTTTGTAGGAGTCTACAACCATGCTGCCAACTTTGTGAGGCTGTGCATAATCTTTATGTTGACTGGTAACATTACATGCTTAAACAGCAGTGTCGACAAGCTTAAGTTAAGCAGATATAATGTTTACCATGTTCATCATCTTAGTTTACCTCTCGCCCAATGTCAGCTGCGATTGGTGCCAGCTCCCCTGCGACCCTCTTCAGGATACACGGTATAGATAATGGAAGGATGGATCTTAGTTTAGCATGTTAGCATGCTAACATTTTTACAAAAAGCACAGCTACGTTTGATACAAGTGTCATGAAATTCTTGACCTGATGATGGCATTATATGAAACGTGAAGGGATCACTAAAGTTAATAAGACTCATCCTGAGGGTGTCAAGGATGTTTGCACCAACTTTCACAGCAAACCATCTAGTAGTTGGTGCTGAACAAACAGTCATTGATGACAGTAGGATTCATCTTCTGCGAGCTGTGAATAAATAGTGCTAGAGAAGTGGACCAAAATGGTCCATAGAGCAATACTCAAATTAAGAAGTACAGTGGCTCATTTACAGAAGTATTCAGAGCCTTGGTTCAGTGCTTTGTAAAAGCACTTTGGACAACAATTACAGCTTCTGGTTTTCTTGATAAGTCTCTACAAGCTTTCCACACCTGGATTTGGGCACTTTATCCCATTCTTCACATTGCATGGGAAATGTCTATGAGCTGCTGTCTACAGATCTCTTTCCACAGGTGTCTTGGCTTTGGCTAGGCTACTCAAGGACAGTCAGAGACTGGTCCTGAAGTCACTCTAGTATTGCCTTGGACCAGTTTTATTTGGCTGCATTCATCCTCCCCTCAGTTCTGACCAGTCTCCCATGGTTCACTGTAGGGATGGTATTAGTCAGGTGATAGGTGACCAGTGGTGCCTGGTGTTCGACAGCACCAGGCCTGGATACTTTTATAAAAAACAGATTTCAGATTTTGATTTTTAAGAAATTTGCAAAACTTTCTAAAAACAAGTTTTCACTTCATCATTATGGGCTACTGAGTACGGTAGGCTGATGGGGAAAATGACAATTTTGTCAGTTTATTGAAATCTACAATTTGCAAAAAGTACAGAGCTTTGAGTACGATCACTTTGGAAGTGGTTAAACTGTTGTCTACTACATTTTTAGTGTAGGCATTTAATTTCATTAATATAGTTTGTTTTTAATGCGTTATTTTATTAGATCTTGACCATGTGTCAAAGTATCTGCCGGTTATTGTAATGTATGTATGAGTGCTGTGGGACCTGCAAAAATATAATTCCGAAGAAGGAAAATTGAGCATCGTATATTGTTATATACAGACTGTCAGTTTCCTCCATTTTCAATTTTTAAACTGATTTTGGTCTCAGGTCATTTGAGCCCATCCTGCGTCTGCTGCCCCAGAACATCTCCCCTGTCAGCCAGCACTGGGCCACATGGGCTCTTTACAACCTGGTTTCAGTTTACCGTGAGTATCTGCAGCCCTGCAGGGTTTCAGCCTAGGCACCACATTTAATGCTCACATGATGTTCTTCACAGTCAACACTGAAATTAGAATAGATAACTTGTGTTTTAGTTATAGCTAGCTGTTACAGTATTCCATGTGTTTCAGCTAATAGATCTGAATAGTCTACTAGTACATGTTTGTGTACTGACTAAAATACATTGTAATTTTTAAGACATGATTTTCCATATTTAAAACATTATTGTTCTAACATTACCTTTTCTCTTTCACTTGTTACCAGGCTACTCATTTTTTGTTCAGTGATACTACCCATTCTGTACTACTGTTGTGACTACATTGTGCTTGTATCGTATACAGTAGTGCACAGGAATAATTCTCTGTCCTTTTATTTCCATTATCTTTTGGCCTGCAGCAAGCAAGTATTGCCCCCTGCTGATAAAGGAAGGAGGAATAAGTCTTTTGGAGAAAGTTCTGGAACTGGAGAGCTCACAGCCAGAGACAAAGGATATGGCCAGGTAAGATGGACAGCTTTGTGTAGAGGCTGTACTCCAAAGAACCACTTCAACCAGATAAGGTTGAAGTGGTTCTTTGGAGTACTTCTCGTACTTGTCAGTCTTCTCTAAAGCAGTGGAGGAAGAAGTACTCAGATTGACTGATAATAATTGCAGTTGCCTAACAATCAATATAAATACAGAGGACTATAGTGTTTCCCTTGTTGGAACAGTTTTGCCTCCAAGATAAATTCCACAGCTGATCATTTAGTCTCAGGTTGACTAGCAGCAGGAAGAACCGGTTTTCCTGGTTTCAGAATCTTTCTGGTGCATTCAGTAAAGAGAATTATTTGATATCTTGGGCCCAAGCTAGCAGTCATTAATCATTTATTGACGCTGTGGTAATCTAAATGCATACAGAAACATTTTTGCAACTGTAATTTGGTACACACAAGAAACTATCCATTGTTTTCTTTTAGTTCTGGTCTGTTTCACAGGCACACTGGTCTCACTAACATTTTACAAACGTGAAGTCACTGACTAGGCAGTTTAGCTGGTGTCATCATCAGCACTACACTCAGGAGGTCAGTCTGCATTTTACTGAACCTGATGTGTTTATCATCTCTGGTGTCCCAGAGAGCTTATGCAGAGAGAGTTGATTTTCAGTATTAATAGTTCAAAACCTCTACAAGACCTTCATACGGTTTGTCATAAAAAAATGACTGAGTTAAAAAAATGGGATGAAATATATGTTTTGTATTGACTGGAGCACAACACACCTGGTGATAATTTCCTTCCTCTCCCAGAGTTGATGAAGCCTAAATGTGATAAGACTGTCAGAATCAGAATCGGCTTTACTGGCCAGGTGTGTTGAACGCAGGAGGAATTTGACTCCGGTTGGTCTCCAAGGCAGTTTTAAAGTGGTTTAGGTCTTATCTTTCAAATAGGAGTTTTGCTGTTCATACAGTATTTGAGACTGTTCTTCTGCTGCTGTCTTTTTTAACTTGTGGGATCCCCCACAGGTTGGTTCTCAGTTCATTTATATTTTCTTTTTATCCCTTACCTCTGCGGCCCATTTTAGAGAAATTTGAACTTTCTTTTCATTTTTATGTGGATGACAATCAGATTTATCTACCAATAAGATCTGTTATTGCCATGCCACTTCAGTCTGTCTGATTGCTTGATGAGATAAAAGCTTGCATCTCCACCATTTTTTTTTATATTTTATTGAGAGCAAATCAGAGTGCCTTGTATTTGCAATGTTGATTCTGTTTCTGCTTCTATCTTGGATCTTTCTCTATTTTCAAAATCTCTAGTAAAATATCTTGGTGTGTTTTTTGACAGTGATTATAAATTGGATAAGCAAATTAATAGTCGTAAAGGTTTTTTTGCTGAGGTTATTAAGCAAAGTTGAATAGTTTCTTTCATTCATTGACCTTGAAAGTGCAATTCATACTTTTATAATTTCTAGACTGGATTATTGTAGTGTGCTTTGCTGTGGAGTTAACAATCATCTATTCATAAGTTTCATTCGGTTCAGAATGCTGCTGCCCATCTTTTGACTGGCACTCCTAAATATAACCACATACAATATCTCCTGTAATGGTTTTGCTTCATCAACTATAGAATGGATTTAAAAATCTGTACGGTTTGGCACTATCATACATTAGTTACCTTGTTCAATGACATGAGCCGATTAAAACTCTTATGTCTTCACAACAGTTTCTTTTAACTGTCCCAAGAGCTAGGTACCAGAGGTGGGGAGACAATATGTTGGCCATAGTCGCTCCAAGATTGTGGAATACATAACTTTTTAGTAATAGGTCTTCTTCTGATTTTTCTACTTTTAAAGCCCCTTTAAAAACTCATTTATTTGCTTTGGCCTATGAATCCTATTATAGGTCCTACGCTTGCATACTTGGGGTTTTAACAATCTTAAATGTATTATTTGTATTTATTGAATCTGGTAAGGATGAAATTTTTATTAGTATGACCATTGATTCATTTATTATTTTTATCTTCTTATATTTTAATCCTTTTGATATTTAATGTTTCTTTTACTGTGAAGCACCTTGGTCACGTTGTGTTAAGGTGCTCTTTGATTTGATTTGATTTCATTGAAAAGATGCAGTCTCAAAATTTAGTAAAATGTAGATCATCTGGGATTCAAAATGCTCAACTGGCTCTACAGAACAAGATGGAGATTAACTAATTTTGTGTCTAATCTCATCCATTTTACTGGAGAAAAAGTCTATAAAGTCATAAGTCATAAAGGGTGCATAGCTAAGAGACAGCTGTTGATGATTTAGTTTAGCTACAGTATCAAAATGAAATCTAGGAATATGTTTATTGTTAACAATTAAGACAGAAATAGCTATAAGCAGACAGAATGTGCTTCTAATTCAATACCACCATCATGGTCGAAAGCCTCCTTGTCAGCTGTGAAAGAACGTTATTGGCATTTATTGAAAGGGAAATACTGTACCTTTGGTTCAGAACTGTAGTTTACTATCTGAGAAGGTCTTGGACATTCAAACAGCTTGTAAACTATTTTAATTTATTTTTTTATTTTTTTTAGGAAAGTAATGGAGCAGTGTGAAAACTTCCAAGAAGACCCCATGGAAACAAATAATGTACATGAGGTAATTTATGGACAAAGAGGCTGATGCTAATCATGATGCCATGATTCCCAGCAAGCATCAAGCAAGCCAACTGAAGGCCCCCTACTGTCATCAAGGTTCAGTTTTGTGCATTATTTTTATTTTTAGCATTATTTTGTAGAGCAGAACTGTGTCTCTTGCCCTCTTCACAGCAATTTTAATACAACCTTAAAATTTGACACATAGGACTTACGATATGGTGCATGGTGTTTTGTTGTGAGGGTGCTTACCTTTGCTGCACATAAGAATCTCTTGTGTTGGGATAGGTTTGAGGTGGTGGGTCACTGTTATCGCTCAGTGTGTGTGTGAGAAAGACTTAATGACAGAACAGACCATTTGGAGTGATGCTTGATTGTCAGTGTAAGGAAAGAGAAGTGCTGCTGAGCTCACTACTGTTCATTGTAACTATGAATGAAAGGCTAAAGACCATGTAGTGTCCTGCATCACCATCAGAGGTCTCAGCTCACACACAGTCACATTTGCTCATGCTCAGGCCACTGAGCTGTGGCCAGATATGCAGTTAAAATTAGCCATTATGTGTGTAGGCTGCAGAGAAGCATCACACTGGTGTTAATGGGAGGGAAGTCTTCCCAGACCTTGTGGCATGATGATGGACTTCTTTGTTATATATGTAAATATTCTCTGTTTGTCTCATTCTTTTACTGTCTGTATGTTTTATAATATAACTGTAACACTCTTGACTTAACTTGGTATTAATTTTGAGTTGACTGACATATGGTCATTGCTAAGAAACTATACAAAGAATACCCAGTCATTCAGATGTAATCTAGAAATCCTGGAGTCTCTTGGTTCATTAAAGGATCATTTAGATTTAGTTCAACCTTGATTCTCTTTTTAATTATCTGGCATATTAACCTAATTCTGGTGACTGCTCTTGCTGGAATCAGTAGTCTGCGTCAAATATGAGAGCAAAGCAAAACAGACAAAGATACACTATATGGCCAAAGTATGGGGACAGTAAAGGCACAGTGCACCAACAAATGGATTTTCTAGTTTGGTATGGAAGAATCTGACTGATCTGCAGAGAGCCCTGACTTCAACGTCATCTGAGATCTTTGGGATGAATCAGAACACGGATGATAGCCAGAGCACCCACAGTCATTGTTGGACCTCACTAAAGCTCTGGTGTCTCAATGGGAGCACATCATTACTGCCAGGTAGAACCTGTGATGGAAAGCCTGAAATCTGAACACTGGAGGCTGTTGGAGCAGCAGTTTAATCACTGTGGTTTTGGAATAACCTATTCACTTGTAATATTCAAAAGTACTTCACCAACTTAGCATTGCACTCCTGTAAAATGGTCTTGCAATTAAAAACACTGGATCAAAATCAACGCAGCAGAACCATAGATTTTTTTTGTTTTGTTTTGTTTTGTTTCACACATTCTTCCTACACCTACATTACACACTATTCGACTTGGCTACTGGCCGTTCAGAGATTCAGGTTGGCTATAGCAGAGTAGATGAGCAAGCTTCAGGCGTCTAGTAAACTCACTGCTTTTTAACTCTACACCTACTTTTCAAACTTGCAGTCTTCAGACCCAGCTGACGCTTACACGAGTGACATCATTTGATGACATTTATTAGATGCCACACACTACCATCTAACTATAAGGACTTTGAGTTTTGGGCACCAGATACAGATACAGGTCCCAAGACACTAAGAGTTTTTTATAACTTTTTTTCCATATGCGGTAGCATTGTGCAACACCTGGAAAAACAATTCATTGTGTAAAGTTGGTTCCCTCTTTCAGGTGTCCACTGACTTTGTTCAGGTATCCATATACTTTTGACAATATAGTGTTAATTACAGTGGTGTGTTTTTCTGCTCAGTCATTACAGCATTGATATTGCACACACTGGTAGTTATGGCAAGAGATACTGTTTTGTCATGACTAAATCATACAAATGTTATGGACATGTAATAGCACAGGCGGCATCTTGAATCTTAAAGCGCTCTCCAGTATTCTGCCACTAAGCTCAGCAGTGCTTCCGGTGGCCTAATATAATGCCAGATTATAAAAGAGACAAGGTTGAAAGAAACGATTATCCTTTAACAACACCCGACGGCCCGTCAATATGCTGCTAAGTAACCACTTCACTTAAATCAGACACCTGGGGAAAAAAAAAACTGATGACAGGGGGGGAAATGGTGCATTCAGTTGTGTGTATATATAAAGTTTGAAATTGTCTGTTCAAGAAGTAATGTCTGACTCTAAGAATTGAGGTGTCATCCTCACATGAGGGAGAGGGATGGACTGCTTCAGTGGTTTGACTGTGAATGTAGAGGAATTTTTCTGTTGTGGTAGCAGGTTAAGTTTCTGCTCACACCCTTGCTTTTACCCACTTGTTTTGGTTTAACTTGATTCGCCTTGTTCTTAACCCAAATTAAAGTCTGACTTTTGTTTACACATATCTTTACACCCAGTGTTTCTCAACAAAACATATTGAGCCTGAAATAAAAACTGGTTTGTGTTTTACAACCTCCTAGTTTTTCTGGTAGGTCTGCTCAGGTAGGCAAATGTTCCAAGTCAGATTCACCAGACTGTCTTAACTGCACAAATGTTTGTGCATTTAAAACTTGCAGTCTTGCTCACTTAAGCCTGATGGATGCCATCTGTTCATGAGGTGCATGTTTGTGAGATTTTATCATTAGCGTGAAAACCATCCCTAAAATTGCCATATAAGAATACCTGTTCCCTTCAGTTTGTGGGAGAGTTTGGTTCACAAAAATGTTACCAAAGAGTCAAAAGCAGAAGAAGCTGCTCACATTTCTGTGTACGTATCCTTTTATGTGAGCCCAGCATAAAAGCAAGACAAGGACCCACTTTTCAAAACACTGCTCCACAGCACTACTAGTCATCAAAAACTCCACGGAGCCCCTAGTTTAGTGAGTAGAATACTTTCTGGGGCATATAAATGTACATATTTTTACTGTTTTTAATACAAGGTTTTAATCCTTAAATTATAAACTGTGCATTGGTGCTCAGTTTAGTTTAGTGCAGACATAGAACAGCCACACATAATATAAGCTCCATTTTTTATGTAACAAATTAGATATAAAGAAGGCCTGGCAATAATCCCGAGATGGGGGTGTATTAATGTCTGCAGGGATTAGAGCTGCCTTTATCACTTTAGTGTTAAATGTTAGGTTCAGGTTAGGTTTTTCAAGTTGGTCTTAAAACGATATTGGCATGCCCATTTGTATGTGAAAATAGCTCTTAGTTTCCTGCTTAGTTTTTTTTTTTCCGGCTCCAACCCTGAAGATTTACACACAGAATGTAACTGCACTGTTAAAAAAAAAGAGAGAGAGAGAGAGAGGAACAAATTACGCAGCCCGCATTCTAAGGAAAAAATGCCCTCCAAAGTTCATCTGATACACAAAAACAGCTTCAGCTGCCCCACTAAGCTAATTCAAGTCACAAAGTTACAATCTATTTAAGACCACTTTCCCTCTTTTGTGTCTCTGCAAAGTAGTTCCTTGCTGAGCTGCAGTGGAGGGATACATTTTAACAGTTGTGTGTAATTTGTGTCGCCAGAACCAGCTATTTCCTCACATCCATTCAATCAATATCACCACCTCTCTTGGCATTCTTAATATGCCCCTGGGAGATGTGTTGACACATACTAACATTTAAAGATCCCAAGGTTGCATCTTGAGATTTTTGTATGTATGTGTGTGTAGTCTGGCAGACCAGACCCCAAAGATAGGCCATTTACAATATTAATAAATGGAGAAAAGAAGCAATGATTAATTAGGAAAGTTGTCACACCTTTAATAAATGTAATCCTTACTCCACTGCATTGATGCCTCTGTATTTTAGCTGTACTTTATTAAAAGACCCCAATGGGTTTAAATGAGTAATTTGAGCAGGGGTTAAAGACTCACTTCACCTACAGTAGTGAAGACTGTTCAGATGTTTCTACAACAGTGTGTTGCAGGCATCGGTATCGAAGTGGAAGTCTATTTGAAACATAGAATAAAACTGAGTTCTCACATCAAATAATGTGCTGCTGTATTGTTTTCAATGTCATACAGGGCACAGATGATTTACACATTACTATTTTGAGTTTTAATTTTATTTTATGTACCGTCCCAACTTCTTCTGATTTGGGGTTGTAATATGTAGCACACAATGTGTGTAGCACGAGTTGGTTCCCAGTGTTGGCCTTTGTACAGTGTGTCACTCAGTGGCTCCTACATAAATCCAGTTAAGGAATATGTTCACGAGGGCTGCCTCACTGATGTTTTCTTAAGCTATTTCATATCAGTAATCTTGGGTTTTATTCACTGACTTGATTTCCTGGTTGTCTTATACAACTTTGCTTTGTGTGATTTAAGGAATCTGGTTGGTACAGCTCTGGTTTTGTTACTATGTCACACTCATGGTGGAAATTAATGTTCAAGTAAGCAGTGGTGTGAGATAAAAAGTTTTATTGGGGACTCACTAAATGTTTATGCTTGGAATTCAACTATGTGGATGTGAAGTGGATTTACCACGATGTCACATAAGGTCAACAAATGTTTTTGTTAGTTAAGAATCGCACTGTATTTAACTAAAGGTCCTGGTAGTGGAGGTCAGTTATTTGTTGTACTTCTTTATTACAATCTCCACCACTTATTCTCTATTTGAAGCCACTGAATGTTTCGATTTATGCTAACCCCCACGACAGTGACAGCAGGTAGCTACCATTTATGTTTAATGTTCCTGGTTATTTATAATTATGTATGTGCTGAAAATGAAAAGAAAGAACTTGGTGAAATGATGCATCACATTCATTCACAAACTATCTAATGTCATGTTTTTGAAATTTGTCAACACTGTTGTCCTTTTCTTTTGTAACTGCTGATAAGTGTCATCCAAAAGTGAGTGGAGAACATTTTGATCCAAACATTACAGAATTAGATTTTTTGTCCTGATCTACATAGTACCAGGCCATTAGTGTAAAGATATGAATAAGCAATAAAGATGGAGTGGTAAAACAAAATGGCTCTTGTATTGTTTCTTTTATTTTCACAGGTTGTTAAAGTGTCATTTTCATGTGGGACACAATAGGACATGCCCCCTGCACTTTTAAAAATCCTTATTTTGTCCTGCAGGCTAGGTTAAGGATCAGGCAAAGACAGATGAAACTGGCTGGTGCTGCAATTATTATTTCTATTATTCATTAATGGGGATAATAGTTTCAATTAAATTATGGTTTAGAAAAGAAAGCAATGATAGTGATTATAAAAGTTGTTGCAGATTTAAATTTATGTTAACATTTGAGCACAGTTTTATTTATTTGTGCTTAAATATAATTCTTTTTAGGTCAGTTTAATATTTCTAAGGTGACATGGAAACAAAGTAAATGAAGCCTCAGTAACTGCACAGACTGGATGCCTCTTAAGTGCAGCTCACATGATCACACCTGATCCACCCAAAGACAGTCTGGCCTTGTGGTGTAGACCTCAGCAAAACATATCTGCTACATTCAATACATGTCATTAATGGCACATTATCTTTCTAACGTGAAGTTCATCAGTAAGGCTTGCATTTGAAATGTGTGCATAACAGTCGATTCAACAGAAATAGAGCCTTATCTATCCATGCATGGGAGGATCCAAGGGTGAAGGGACTCTCATTTACTTTTTTACATGTATTTCAAATGTGTAGATCTGCCCCTGGCTCCATGTAGATAGTTGAAGTCTTACGCCCAAGTTTTAAGATGTCTGCCTCTTTCCCAGTACAAAGAAGCTGAACTGAACACATTAAGTTTTCACTGGAACAAACCAGAATATGGTGTCTGTAATAAATCCTGGAACTGGACGGGCCAGTCGTGACTTGCACCAGGTGCTGTGGGCTCTTTAAATGCAGGGCGAAGAGCAGATTTCCGGTCGTCCATGGAGCGGATTACGGCTTCAGCGCTGCGTCTGATACTACTACATCATCTCAGCTGATCCGGAGGATTCCCTCTGCAGGAAAACGAACCAGCCCTGCCTTTATGCTCCCCTCAACACGGCGCCATGGATTTCAACGTCAAAAAACTGGCTTCCGATGCAGGGGTCTTCTTCACCCGGGCTGTGCAGGTAAACCCTCCGCTGTAACGCCGTAATATGTGGACTGATCTACCGTCACACTGTAACTGCAGCCCGAAAAAGAAAAATAGGTTATCTTTGGGCCATGGTGCTTGGTTTTGTCCACACTGCCAAAGCTGCTTATGTGTGAAGTTGTTGTTGTGAAGCTAAAAGCAGGCATATTTTGTGGTGTATTTCCATGAGAACGGCCAATGCTGTAATCCGATAATTGTTTTTCAAGCTTCGATACATTATTGATGGCAGTGGCGGAGCCAGACAATATTCATAGCGGTGGCCAGGCTGTGCACAGGCAGTAGTAAAGGTGCTACGTTTGAGTGGTTATGATTAATTTGTGCAGTTTTTATTATCAGCAGCTTTCAGGGTTTCTGTAGCTTGTTGCTGAAACCCAGCGTTTGGTTTCCAGCACAAAGTAAAACAACTGTTGCTGGTTATTAAGTGGTTAAAGAGATCATAACATAGAAAGGAAGCACACTGCATTAAAATGCTGTTCTTTTGTACAGTAAAAATCACTGTCACATATTTGACTACAATGTCCAAAGTTGTATCAGGCAGGACTGATAGTAAAAATTGGTCAGTTTTCTCTTGTGGGGAAACTAATTGGTCCCAACAACATCAAATCCATCCATCCACTGCTGCTGTGCAGTGACTCACACATTAATCATGATTGACAGACACCACTTGGGCTGATGATAACATGCAGCCTGTTAAAACTGCAAACCAGCCATAAACATGAAGACACCATCAGGCAATTCTCTTTTTGGATTTTATATCTTTGAGTACTTCTTTACAAAATGAAACATACAACATCTTATAGACCCATTTGTTGGTTAAATGTCTGTCCTAAGCATACCGGGCATACCAAGTTTTTCCTCCCTGCTGTCACCAAGTGCTTGCTAAAGGGAGTTTGTTGGGTTAATAGTAATAGTCATTTTATTTGGCCAACTATGTTACACACACAAAGAATTTGCTTCCGGTACAGAACTGAGGCAGCCATCTGGGGCGACAACTCACACCGATTGCTTTAGCCTTCGGGGGCAACTTGGGGTTCAGTGTGTCATGGGCATCATTAGGTCTTCCAGCCTTAGGGCTGGAAGACAACTGCTCTACCCCCTGAACCACAGTCGCCAGTTTTATCTCTATAAGAATATTAATAATAGTAAGGTCTAGACCTTGCTTTGTAACGTGTCCTGAGACGACGTTTGTTGTGATTTGGTGCTATACAAACAAAATTGAATTGAATTGAAATTAAATAGAACTCCAAAAATGGACTGGACAGAATTATTGACACCTTTTCAAAATCATCTGAGCCACAGCCTCGGATAATTCTGGCCAGTCCGTTTTTGAAGTTCTGTGTGGAATGGATCGGATATTGTTTTTTCTCTGCTTTTTGTGTTGTTCCAATGCAAACAAAAGACATAAACATGAGAATACCAAAGACTTTGTGATTGCAACACATTTCTGGAAGAAGTGGTGCGTTATCTGACAGAAATGCAGGGGTGCCAGTATTTTTGGCCATGATTGTATAGTCCTGTTAATGTAGCACTCAAAACCTCACAAATGGCATGTTCCTAACAAGTCAGCATGTCTCATTTAGTCAAGTTACACTATGTAATGCACACTCAAAATCCTACTTTGTCTTTCAGTTCACAGAGGAGAAGCTAGGCCAGGCTGAGAAGACAGAGCTGGATCCTCACTTAGAGAACCTGATCACTCAGGCTGATGGCACCAAAAACTGGACTGACAAGATCTTAAGACAAACAGAGGTTCTCCTGCAGCCCAACCCAAGTAAGTCCTGCTCAGCAAAATCTAAAATGTGACCTCTAAACTAGAATTTAGTCCTCACTATAGTCATTATTTAATATTCCAGAACTAATACGTTTTGCTCATGGTGCTCTGATATGTCAAAGGTATATCTGATTAAGTGAGAAAAATAATTTGAAAGTGTAAAAAAATGTATTTCAGTGTTTGCTAAAAAAAAAGATTTCTACTTTTTAACAGAATTTCTAACAGAATCTTACTTAACATTCAAGCTATACACCATTTCACATTTACATATATTTTGTAAAAAGAAAAAGGCATTTTCCATTTTTTGTGACTGATAACAAGATGGCAAAGAGCTGTTTGTCACCTCACGATTCCATATACAGTAATAACCTGAAACATGATTTTGCCTTAAGCAGGAGGTATAAAGTTCTGTTATTGTGAAATGTGTCAAGGGAATATCTGTAGAGCTCAAATATCTTATATTTCTGTAGCAGCTTAAATGAATAAGTAACATCTGAACATAGTTTTGTTTCATTTGATCAGACAGTAGCTTTAAGCACAACAATGGACATTTGATTTGATTTATTCATTCAAGCATGTAAAACAGTTATGTCAGCACATGTAATTTCACACATATCCAACAATAATAATCCAATATCAATTTGCTTATACCTAGTACATGCTTGAACGGAGTAGGAAGAAGTCAGACTTATCTAGTCCTACCCCCTAACATCATCTTATCAACATTGGTTTGCAAGCAGTATTACTACATGGATACATATTCTGCATCCACACTCCCATCTGATTAATCATTAAGCCTGTTCTTGCCCATATCTTGATTGACACATACCTTTATACTTATGTTTAAACTCATCAATTCTAGTACTATTTTTTATGTCCACATTTAAATTATTCCATAGTTTTACCCCACTTATGGAAATACAGAATTTTTTTTTGGTTGTACGTATAACATGAATTTTTAAATTTAACTGACCCCTTAAATTGTATCCCCCTTCCCTTTCATTAAATAGTTTTTGAATTCCACCAGGTAATAAATTGTT
>NW_018128089.1:1010940-1015633 GCF_001952655.1 Monopterus albus | reverse complement strand
GTCTATAATTTGTGAAGTTGTGCTTATCACCAGATTTATACAGTGGAATAACCTTTGCTATTTTCATATTTTTGGGGAACTGCCCAAGTCGAAACGACATGTTAAAAATATGGGTTAATGGTTTGCATATCCCCTCAATTACCCATTTAACAGTTGTCATAGTGATACATACATTCATTCTCAGATCCTTATAATGGATTCTGTCTAACTTTTGTTCTGTGTATTTTTAAACCCCCCATGCTCCAGTTGACCACACTGGTAAGTCTTGGTCTTATTTACCAGAGTGCTGTGTAAGGAAAGACTGTATGAAGTCAGTGTACTTCCTTCAGCATTAACAAATACAAATGACCTACTGTGCAGCATGTACAGTCCTACAGTATGGCTCCACATTTCACATAGGGATTGAACAAGGACATGTATCACATCTTGAAACTTAAACAAAAATACAAACTAAGTAGAAGCACAAACATGTATGGACAGACTGAGACTGTGTGAATACAGAGAGGTGTCGAATTACTAATGACCTTCTGTGCAGGAAGACACCTGCCACCGGATACAGCCAATGCTTCCTTCAGGGATACTGGAAATATTCAAACAAACCTAGCATTCAAATAGTGGTGTCAAAATAACTGGCAGCACTAATAAGAAAAGCCAACACTAATAAGGTCCTGGGCCTCATTTCCTGATAACAGTCCAACTTGGAATATGGAAGTAAATCCCCGCCAAAACATTTGAGGGTGCACAAACCACATTTTGAGCTTTACTCAGTCTGCAACTCGGTACTGAAGAGCATGTAGACACAGATTTGTAAAAGCCGAATCAGACTGGAGAGCGAGGGAGGATCTCCGCCGCTCGCTCAAACCATCTGTTATGCTCATGATTCTGTTCTCTCTCTCGCATCTACTTTTGCTGCTGCCCCTGCCAGAACCAAAATGTGATGCTTGTCAGTATTAATGAATGAAAAATGAAAAAATGACAAATTGTTGCCTTAAATATGTTCATGCGCTTTAGAATTTAAAAAGAAAGCACTATGTTTGTCTCACTTTTACACAAAATAAACAACTGGATTCTTAGTAATATGTGGTTTATTTTTTCATAGAACTAGGGGTTTCATTTCAAATGTGCCACTGAGTCTGTGCGTCAGCCTTGGCCATCCCACTCATTAATATTACAAAGTACCTTCAGAGTAAATGTGGCTAATTATTAAAACAATGTCCACAGAAGAACACTCGGGCTCAGAGCTCATATCTGTTTGTCTATTTGTCTGGTGAATATCAAGAGCTTTGCAGCAGCTTTATTTTCCATTTTATGTCAGTAATCTTGATTGAGGCTGCTAGAACGCTGCATCAAACAGGCACAGTTTTGGGTTCACAGTGGTCTCTCTATCACCTATTCTCCAGGTGCTCGAATAGAGGAGTTCATCTACGACAAGCTGGACAAGAAGCTTCCCTCCAGGGCGACCAATGCAGAACTGCTGGGCCAGTACATGCTGGAAGCTGCCGGTGAATTTGGTTCGGAGACACCGTACGGTCAGTGTGAGCTGTAACTGAAACTGATATTGCTTCATTTAATGAGACTCTGAGCTGTTGCTGTCACATGTGTTTGGATATACAGTAATGAAGAAGACCACAGAGGCAGTCGGTCTGTACCTGAAAGTGAGGATGTTTTTCAAAATCACGTGGGATCAGTTGCAGTTTCCTTGTACACTGTGTGCTGTGCTGTAACCATTCTATCACTGTTATCTGTTAGCCTCCATATACAGTAACCTGCACTTCCTAACGGTCTCAATAGATTGATTCTTAATAATTTTGGCCATGCCTTGACCATCAGGCCAAAAATGTCAATTCCCCCCCCCCTCCAAAAAAATTTATCATCATTTAGTTGTGGAATCAGATGAATGTGCTTCTTAAAGTCAGGCTGTAGTTTTGTGCAAAATAATTTGTCATTTAAGTTTGTAAATGTCTTGTTTTGGTAGTGTACTTATATGGGACTTTGTAAAGCCGCTATATTTTAAATAAAGTGTAATGCAATTGTGTATTTGTGCATTGTGCCAATTATAGGAAGTACCCTGATCACCGTAGGCGAGTACCAGAAGAGACTAGGAGGAGCTGAACGTGAGCTCCTCCAAACCTCAGCTGTTACCTTCCTCACCCCCCTTCGCAACTTCCTGGAAGGAGATTGGAGGACTATATCTGTAAGTTGACTTGACTGGGTACATCCCAAGTCACTTATAAGGACTAGTGTTTCAGTCACTTCCCTCTTTTCCTTGCATCTTAGTCCCACCCACATACAGCAAGATGCAAGGAGAAAACACAAGGAGAGAGAAATTGATGAAAGATATTTATTAACAATAGGAGAATTCCTTTCACCTGAAATGTCCATTCACCAACTGATTTCTTGTCAGTCCACACAAGACTTCAGTGACTTCAGTCCTCTATCCTTGGTCGACTTCTGGGTTGAGTGAGGATTAAAGACCAAGGAATGATCATATAAGGGACTTGGGATATATATTCTAAGTCCTTGGTGCTTATATGGTCTTATACTTGTATAACGCTTTTCTCTGCAGTGCAACACACTCAAAGCGCTTTCACACTATTTGGCCATTCACCCATTCGCACTCCCAAACACACACATTCACGCACCGGTGTCATCACCAGGAGCAACTGGGGGTTCAGTGTCTTGCTCAAGGACACTTCGACATGTGAACTGGACAAGCTGGGAATCAAACTGCTAATCTTCCGGTTAGGAGACGACCCACTCTACCTCCTGAGCCACAGCCACCCCCAGTATTTTAAAATGGGTTTCACTGACACAGACACTTGTTCACAGTGCACTCTGGGTTAGACATTGGGTTTATATTTATACCACTCAAGTGGACCTCTCCACTGAATCTGATTTTGGGCTGGTTTTGATTGAATGTCTCATTATAGCTAGCTGTGTCATTGTTCTGTTAAATACATAGAAACTGAGTGTAGTAAGGTTTGTTCCCTGCAGCACCTGTTTCTGACTCCATCCCTCTTGTCCTGTGCAGAAAGAGAGGCGACTTCTGGAGAATCGACGTTTGGATCTTGACATCTGCAAAGCCCGTCTGAAAAAAGCCAAGCAAGCAGAAGCCAAGGCAACGGTGAGTGTCAGGACTGCTGGTATTGCTGCTGCTGAAGTTCTAAAGTTCTGCTTCTTTATTCTCTTCCTGCTTTCATTTCACCAGTGTTCAAGCTGTTCATATGGTCTAAAAGGTGCAAGTTCAAGACTGGTTTAGTTATTAAGTTTGTACAAGTCAGGTGTTGCAAAATGGGCGAGTAACACAACAGGCTCATTTTTATTTATATATAATATATTTTATAGTTGTTTCAGATACTACAAATGAAATTTGTTTACAAGAAATATATAATATCATTTTGAGATTGTTTTATTTAGGACAGATTGTTTTTTTCTTAGGTAAATAAACTCAGCTGATTGGCATTTATTGCTGACATGTGAGATTGTTTCATTGTCAGATTGATCATTTTTTACAAAGTATGTTGAACTATGTTTTCTAAGTAACTTCCATTTACAAAACTGCATTTCTCTCTGGAGTAGCTAACTTTTTCCAGTGTAAAGTAACTGATCGTTTGCAAAGCTACATTTTCCAAGTAGTTTCCCCAACATTGCTGTAGTTACAGAGCAGTTTAATCATTCATGTGGTGCAGTGTTGGTGTCCACGTGATGAATGTAATGTACAGCATCAGACATCACCAAATAGCAGCATCTCAGACTAGAGCCCACATCAGTGCTTCACAGAGTAGCAGACGCATCAACTGTGAATCAGGCCTTCATGATCGAACTACTGCAAAGAAGCCAAGACTGAGAGAGAAGAAGAGAACCACATGGGCCAAGGAACACAAGGAGTGAACATTAGACCAGTGGTGCAATGGGTGCAACTTTTTGGTTCCAACCACTATGTTCTTATGAAACACAGAGAAGATGAATGGATGGTATCTGCATTGTGTGGTTCTCACTGTAAAGCATGGAGGAGGAGGAGGACGTGATGCTTTGCTGGTGACACTGTTGGTGATTAATTCAGAACTCAAGCCACATTTGGACCATGATTTGAAATCCTAGGCTGATGGAAAAGCTTTCCAAGTGACGACCAGATGACCACCTCATGGAGTGGTGGCCTTAAGCTTGATTTATGGTTCTGTGCTGAATTTACATCATAGGTACGATGTAGGTAACACATAGTGTCGTACCCTGCGCTGTAGCCCGACCTGCACCTATCCAGAAATTTAAATACACATTGTGGCAACACAGACAACTGTGACTGCTTGCATCTCATTTCCCCATTCATGTCTCTAAGTGGCTGGACAAGCACGGCAATTCCCCTCGTTCTCTTGGTTCAGTGGTCGCACAGACCATCTTCTCCACCATCCTCTCTTTTATCTGCATTGCAGTCATTTCAGTAAAAGTAACTGCTTTTCAACATCTATTAGTTTTAACTCCAGCATGTCCTGTTTAGTTTCAGTAACCATTTTTAGGAAGTGATGACGAAATGCTACACAGTGGCATAGAAACCCCACTGCCAACTAGAAAATGAAGGGAGCCTATCTAGTCGTGGCAACAGCTCCTTGTAAACCATCGTAGCCTCGATGGTGTTACACTCAAATTTGTCCTAACAGCTTTGCTGACCCATATTGAAACATGTCAAAAGAGCATT
>NW_018128089.1:1008149-1010911 GCF_001952655.1 Monopterus albus | reverse complement strand
AATTTTGTATTCTACAGAAAAGAATACATGCAGATGTAACTCCTTTGTGATCACTAACATTGATTAGTAACTGTTCTTACTTAGCAACTGTAACTGATTAGAATGACAGTTATTTTGTAACTAGTTATATGTACAGAAACTAGTTACTCTGCAACACTGATGGTGACAATATCACAATAAAAGTGAGTTGATCCATAAAATTTAGAATATAATCTGACCCCCAACTATTTATTGCTTTAAAAGTAATCAGGGTTATTCTCAGCGAGAGGTACTACCGGGATACCAATTTGTCTGCAGTTCTGACTGTTGCGCCTTTGTTTGTAACAGTCGTACAGCAGATAATTTGTACTGCCCTTTAAATATTGTGAATACTGCCAGTTCTACATTGCCTGCTGCGCTGAACGTATTCTAAATGATCTGCATTTGTGTTTCTTCTGCTTGGATTTCTTTATGCTTGTTTGCATTTGGCTAACTTTTTTTTTTCTGCTTAATGGTTGTAAATGCATGACTGTGCCAACATGAGTTTCCTCCTCCCTGCTCTTGTTTATAGGCTGCACCTGATTTTCAGGAGACAAGGCCTCGAAATTATGTGCTTTCTGCCAGTGCATCAGCGGTAAGAGTCTCAAGAAAATGAAATAAAACACATGTAAAGCCTATGTCAGTGAGTACTAGCTAGGCTGAGCAGATGGCAACATGCTGTGTGATAAAAAAAAAAAATGAACCAGATTAAATAGAGATGCTATGACGTCCCATTCATCCATTCATTATCTATACTGCTTATCCTGAAGAGGGTCGGGGGGGAGCCAATCCCAGCCGACAGCTGACTCTGGACAGGTACAGGTCACGAGTCTATCACAGGGCTGATGATGCAAAGACATTTTTGAGAAATTTAAAATATTATTTCAAGGCAATTAATAAAAACAGAAATAATGAGAGAGCTAAACTTGTTAAAGAAAAAGCCAACATCCATTATAACTTTTGTTACTATTCATACAAATGTATTTTACAAAGGTACAGTATTCAGCCTGATTTTAAAACCATAGAATGATCCTCAAAACTTTTAACTTAATTATTTAAATTTTTGAACTTTAACCAAATTCTCCCCTCAGATTTTTTTTTATGTGTGACATTTTAAGCATGTTTGTTAAAAATGTATATATAATATATAATGAAATTAAAACAACAAAATGCCACTGAAATAAAATCACAAACATCATTTCCAATAATTATTTGCTTCTGAGCAAAAGCATTCTCGGCCTGGTCAAACCTACAGTCAGCGTGGTATGTAAGACAACTGCAATAACAAGTAGCATGCTAGCAGAGCACAGCAGTCCAATAAGCGTCTCCCAGTGGCCAATGCTGCCAAATATTCTCTAATGTTTCCTAAATATGGCTGTGCAAGTCATTTCACTGACATACAGTAGTGACTCCTCTCTACATCGTGCTGCTTTTATGCTACATCTTAGCATTTACTATCATCCAGTAAATGTGTGTGAGATGCAACACGTCTCCAATCTTATTTTCTCAGTGATGTAGAAAGTTTGACATTTTATAGGTATGGATGTTTGTTTTACACAGTCACAGTTTTGAAAAATTATTACTCCCACACAAACAAAATAAGACTGCTCTTTATACTCTGTAAGTTTAACCACCATCAGTTAACCACCAGTGCATGCTTTTACATGGCCTTCTACTATTCAGGCAGTTTGACTAAAAATGCCTGTTTATGCAAAGCCTTATGACTATAAAATCATACAGTTGTGTAGTCAGTTTCTAAGTTATAAACCTGTTGTGAATGTAGTATAACATCTGTTTTAATACCTTATTGTCTCCATCAGCTAGCCCACTTTCCTAGTTTAGCTTTGATGTGACCCAACACATAGAGAAATAAATGATTTCCACCTGCAAATATGAAATATTATTCACTATGTAAACGTTTTTACAATGGGGAAAAATGCTTTCTCATAACACATGTTTAACACAGGGGGGCACAATACTACAAACTTTCACCAGTCTTCAACATCTGCAAAATGTAGAGCACAGTGAACTTCAGACCAGCTGATGATGGCCAACAACAGCAGCACACACAAACACACACTGTGTTTTCATTCCTTGTGGGGACTTTTCATTGACTTACATTCATTTCCTGTAGACTTATCCATATCTTAACCATAACCACTACTTGCCTAACACCTAACCCTGATCATAACCTTAACATAATCTCTAACCTTAAATCATGTTGCCACCCTAGAATTCAGTGACCACAATCACAAGTCCTCATAATGTGAATGTGGGAGGAGGGAGACAGCACAGGGTTGGTCTGTTAAACAATGTGAAGTCCCTATGGTTGAATTTCAGTGATGGAGCTTGAGTTTATTTTATTATATTTGGATTAACTGTGTGGGAGATGAGAATTCTTTCATCGTGCACAAATGGGCGTTATGGCATATGCCTGTGTGTGACGTGTGCTTGGAGGTTGGGTGGGGGGCTGCACGGCTAATGGAAGCATGGGTGTGCTTATGGGGTCATCGTATCCTGGGCATGAGTAAGACAGGCGGGCCTGCTTGAGTGCCTCATTCAGTTGTTTATTTTTCATCCATCCATCCATCCATTTTCCTCCGCTTATCCGAGACCGGGTCGCGGGGGCAGCAAGATGCCCAGACTTCCCTCTCTCCAGACACTTCCTCTAGCTCCTCCGGGGGAATGCCAAGGCGTTCCCAGGCCAGCCGATCCTGGATACAGGCGGGCGCAATGAGCCTTTT
>NW_018128089.1:998103-1007275 GCF_001952655.1 Monopterus albus | reverse complement strand
CCAGTGTTCCATGGCCAGGACAAAAACCGCATTGTTCCTCCTGAATCCAAGGTTCGACTATCGGTCGAATTCTCCTCTCCAGTACCCTGGCATAGACTTTCCCGGGGAGGCTGAGGAGTGTGATCCCCCTATAGTTGGAACACACCCTCCGGTCCTCCTTCTTAAAAAGAGGGACCACCACCCTGGTCTGCCAGTCCAGAGGCACTGTCCCCAACCGCCATGCGACGTTGCAGAGGCGTGTCAACCAAGACAGCCCAGCAACATTTTTCATTGGTTTCAGATTGGTCCATTTTTTACTTCACTTAGACACAGCAGCAGCTGAAAACTGTGTTTTCATTGACCTTCAGTGGGTTGGCTCTCCTTGCTATAGTGATGTATAGTAATGTACTCAAGAGTGTGTCAGTGCAGTGTGATCTCACTGTTAAAATGCTACTGATCTGTTAAAGTTTTAATCTTGCCTAGCCTGTCTATGGTATATAAAATCAGTTAAGCTGGTTAAATTCAGGGTATAAATTGTCGTAATAACACAAGCAAACTATAACTAAACCCAGCTTCTGGAGATAAAAGAAATACAATATTTTCCTAAATGTAGTTTCAGACTGGCTAAACTGAAAGACAGACAGACAGTAGCTTAGAGTTGTTTACAATTAGAATTTTGACAGTGGTTCCTGACTGCTTGTTTCTGTTTTCATGCTGCTTCTGTCAGCTGCTGAGTGAAGAAGTGGACAAAGTAAGTACCTTCACTAGTGGACATTGTGTGAAGCATGATGTGTTTGTACAGTACAGTTATTTTAAAATGTCCATCCTTGGGGCGACTGTGGTTCAGTTGGTAGAGCGGTTGTCTCCCAACCGGAGGGTTGGAGGCTCGAATCACGGTGCCTGCAGTCCACATGTCAAAGTGTCCTTGGGCAAGACACTGAACCCCCAAAGTTGCCTCCAATGGTTAGAGCCATCGGTGTGAGCTGGCGCCTTGGTTCTTGACCAGAAACAAATTTCTTGTGTGTGTAACATGCTTGGCCAAATAAAGTGATTATCCTTATCCTGTCCTTTCATTTTGACTTACAGGCAGAGCACGAGCTTCGTGTTGCTCAGACTGAATTTGATCGTCAAGCTGAGGTCACCAGGCTGCTGCTGGAAGGAATTAGCAGCACACATGTGAGTCCACAACAGTAGTCATGCAACAACTCGTTCTGTGAGTCAGCAGCACATAAGGAGGTGGGGAAAGTGGAGGGAGCTGCGGCGGTCGACCGTATTGACATTAAGGCAGTATATCGGAGTAAACACCAGCATGTCAAACACTTCAGTTTTAATGGTATGCCACTCCCATTGGATTCACTTGTAGGGGCAGTTTTTTTCAATGAACTCAACTGTGATGACAAATTAGTCCTGTTACATCCTGATAATAAGTCATCTTGACTGTGCTGACATTTGAGGGAACAAAGAGACAAACACATCAGAATGGAGAACTCTACTCTATCATTATCATGGTTTGTCTACTCTTATTCATCATCTACTCAGAAGGACAAACATATTTTGATAGTTTGCAGGATAGAAGCCAATAATCTGTGCCAATCATCTAGCAGTCATCTGTGTGAACATTTGAACCCAATGTCTAACCCAGAGCTTTCATTTCCTATTTAGTAACAATCCTGGGAGCAAACTGCTGTGGAGGCGGTTCTAAGAATAGGGCCTAAGCTTGCCTTGCAATGCACGGCTTTCAACAACAGTAGCAACAATTACTTTTACAGTAGGCTAACAGTATGCAGTAAATACTGTAATTATAACTGTTCAATTTTCCCAGGTTTTGTTTTGACACCTAAACAGTTCAAAGCCAGCGAATAACATTAAATGGTACAAAGCTAAGAAGTAAAATGCCACAGGTTAACACAAAAGACACTAATAATTAAAATGTATTTATATAAATTTCACACAAAGCAGGCCCTTTTTCGTGGAACAAGTAACAGGTTAACTTCCATCTTTTCTGGAGCAGTGGAAGTAAATGAAGCCTTGAGATTCGATGCAAACAATTCTTACAGGTGTCCCAACTTTGGCTGATTACATACAACAGCAGATTTTATCTGTACAAAGGCAGTGTTGGAAAAGACTGTGTTACTGCACCCCCCGAAGCATTATTTGGAAAAAGGCCATTAACAAAGGAGGTCAGAGCTTTTTGCGGTTCCATCCCGTAGCAAGATAATGATCCAAATAAATAAAACCTTCCAGACTGTTTAGAAGAAACTAACAAGACAGTCGGCTTCAAATGATTTAACAGCAGCACAGTGTCCAAATATTCCAGACGACAAGTGAAAGCAGAGTAGCTTACAAGTGCAACACATCTGTGGGAGCTTCTCCAACAGTGCTGTCTATCCAAACAATATTTTATTTCAGTTGTGGAACTGTGTTCAACTTCTGAATTACACTAATAACAAATGGAAAAACAGAGGTGACCCCAAACTTTTGAATGGCAGCAGGGTAGCTAATAAGATATGTAGTATTATACTGAATTTACTATATTGTGATAAAATATGACTTTTTTAAATAATTCAAACATTTCTGAGGGGTGCAGCATGCTCTGGGGAGAACTTGACCTCATAAAACCCTGCTGGGCTAATTCTTGAAGTTTCCATGAAGCCTGTGGGCATCCACGATCGTGGATACGTAATACTCTGGCACATAGCCACATAACTAAGTTAGTCAGTCATCATTTGTACTTTGAAATTTGTAGAGATTAAACAAACAAGATATGACATGCTATAAGTGGATTTTGTTACCTTTTGAGAGATCCAGAGTTTTCCCCCGTCTTTCCTATTTTTTATCCTGAGCTAAGTGGCTGAAGCCTAGTGTTGGTTAGACGGATGTGATGTGGCATCAGTCTTCTCATTCAAATTTCAACCCAAAAGTGATTTAGCATCTTTCTCAAAAAGTCTACCTATTCCTTCAAGATTAAACTTTAAAAAAAAACACTGTGATTTATATTTCTTGCTTGTGTTTTTGTTTTATGCGCTCACCTGTCAGCCACCAAAGAACACACTGATGGAAGTGACAGATTAAACCTGACGTGTCATTGAAAGTTGGTCTGGATACATTTTAAGCCACCGTTAAACACACAGTGAATTCCAAGGTTAGCAATTACAGTGGGTAGCTTTTTGATGAGTTTTTGACTGAAATTAGGAAATCTAGTATATTTGGTGGTAACGTTTCATTGCTATAACAAAAATGAAGCAAGCTGTTGTTGTGTACTACTGGGTGTCGCACTCGTACTGAATTCATCTTTACCTTTCTTCCTTCAGCTCAACCACCTGCGTTGTTTGCAGGATTTCGTAGAGGCTCAGGCAACTTACTATGCCCAGTGTCATCACTACATGCAGGACCTTCAGAAGGAGCTCAGCAGGTGAGGGTTCTCTGTTTTATGACAGATGACGTTTATTGTTCGGTCTCTCAGGAAAATGGAAAATGACATTTGTTTAAATAACACTGTAAAAGCTGTATTTTTTCACCCTTTGGTTGTAGTGTTTAGTTTATGGGAAGAGCTCAGCATCTCATATTTCAGTCTAAGCATGATTGTGCCCACTTCTGCTCACACAGCCGCATATTGGGCTTATGCCATTTAATGTTTACACAAACATAAGTGTATTGTGAGACAAGTCACATGCTTCTTTGTTGTCTGCCAAGGCAAAATACAAGGGCTCCATATTTCCCAAAAACACATTACATTCCAGATGATTACAACAGTCATCGAATAAACAATGTTTTTGTTTATAAAGAGCAAAGACTAATGTCATTCTCCCACATCATTCTGGTTTGACCGCTGCTGCTTTCTGTGAATTAAAGTGGTGCTTGATCCAGCATGAGTGTTACAGCACCATAGTTCCAGTGTTCTTCCTTCTTAGACCATTGTCAGTTGCTCAAAAGGTCTTTAATTCAGTGTCAGCATGTGTGTGAATGGATAATGCTGCTGTTAGTCAAGCACTTGTGTATTAAGAGGTTATTCTTACTCTATACTTAAAGGCAACACCTACCTAAAGAAACAGGATCACACAGATTGATGAAAACATATTGAGCCTGTCACATTCAGTTGGCATACAGGGCTCTTTTGAGCTTTTATTTATTAAGGTAGTCACGGTGAGGCGGACAGGAAACGGGAGACACCTGGAACAAATGTCAGCAGCCAAAGTCGAACCACTGCAGCGTGCTGTACCATAGCCACTTGGCTATGGGGTGCCCTTTAAGTTTAATAAATTAAAATGTAAAAATAGTATTGTTAAACCATCTTAAAAACTCCTATTTGCATTTATTTTTAACCAGCTGACCGAATTCATGCCTTCACCTTACCTAAAAGTTGAAAAGAGCTGCAAAATATAACTGGACATAGTAATATAATGGCATGGAAAGTAACATTGAATAATATATTGCTCTACTCTAAATAATCTAAAACCAAGCTGAAATGGGCTGTATGGAATCAGGGATTCATTGTCCAGGAGTGACACCAGTACTCACATGTACCACCTATCAGTAGTGAAGTCAGAGCCTCCACAGATCTTAATATCAGACATTCTGTATATTTGTCTTGATTACACTTTACACATTTAACATTATTAAAACAGATTAAATATATTTTATTGTCGCTTTAGGTTCATTTCTCTTGGGTTAAATGTCGCTGCATCATATTTTTTTGCCAACCATGCTTTAAAGCGTCCTCATCATCAATCGAAGACTAGGATTGTTACTTTTCTAATAGTAAAATAATTCAAATGTAAAACTAAGGCATCTTAGAGATCTTAACCAGCTGCAAGAGAAATAAACAAAGTTTGAAACAACTGATAAGTTATTTTCCAATAATAATTTACATGGTGGATCAACAGGCATATAAACCCTGCTATGTTGTGTTTTATAGTATTTCTATTTAAGATCTTAAAGGACACTGGGACAAATGGGATCTTATAATTAAATCATTTTATAATTGATTTTGAGAAATATGTTACTTCTGTAAAAGGTTTATCAGACCCAAACCATATAAAATAACAAAACAATAGGCCTAAATAACTTTATTTGCTTTATTAATTGTACCGTCCTACTCCTCTCAGCTCGTGAATATGTAGACAAACCATGATAATGATAGAGTAGAGTTCTCCATTCTGATGTGTTTGTCTCTTTGTTCCCTCAAATGTCAGCACAGTCAAGATGACTTATTATCAGGATGTAACAGGACTAATTTGTCATCACAGTTGAGTTCATTGAAAAAAACTGCCCCTACAAGTGAATCCAATGGGAGTGGCATACCATTAAAACTGAAGTGTTTGACATGCTGGTGTTTACTCCGATATACTGCCTTAATGTCAATACGGTCGACCGCCGCAGCTCCCTCCACTTTCCCCACGTC
Source organism: Monopterus albus (assembly GCF_001952655.1). Lineage (NCBI taxonomy): Eukaryota > Metazoa > Chordata > Actinopteri > Synbranchiformes > Synbranchidae > Monopterus > Monopterus albus. The sequence continues at coordinate 1,001,895 of NW_018128089.1, read as the reverse complement.
CTTATGTGCTGCTGACGCACAGAACGAGTTGCATGACTAATGTTGTGGACTCACATGTGTGCTGCTAATTCCTTCCAGCAGCAGCATGGTGACCTCAGCTTGACGATCAAATTCAGTCTGAGCAACACGAAGCTCGTGCTCTGCCTGTAAGTCAAAATGAAAGGACAGGATAAGGATAATCACTATTTGGCCAAGCATGTTACACACACAAGAAATTTGTTTCTGGTCAAGAACCAAGGCAGATAAGGAACAGGATAAGGACACCCACTCGCACACATTCAGTCTTGGGTTGGGTTTAGGTCTCAAATGGCATGGTTCTAGTCATGTTATCTATCAATATAACCAGCCAACATATAAATCTATTCCTCCAGCTGACGTTATGGTTTTTCTTACATTGCGTCACTAGTACATGAGGTAACCCACCCCCACCAACACAGCCCACTGTGTTGTTTGTATACAGAGCACATGTCTAGATGTGATCACGATCTCATCTTTTCAACTGAAACAGCATAAAGTAATCAACATGGAAATCCTCTTGAACAACTTACGTCCTTCATTTGTGTTCCAATCTTCACACAGATGTGCTAATGCTGTTGGCAGCAGCCACCCCTCTGGTGATGTCTGTCCTATCCCCATCTCCTCCTCATCCAGCCAAAAGCCCAGTGCGCTGGCTATGGAGCAAACACAGATCACTGTCACAGGTGCAAGAAAGGCCAAGGTCCTGTATGACTACGATGCCCACGATTCCAGTGAGCTTTCCCTGTTGGCTGATGAGGTACTGTTGGATATTCAGACTCACCCTGCACAAACATCTCTGTTACACAAGGAGCAGTGTCTGACCTTAATTTATAAACATAAACATTTATTGGACTGGGTTTATTAAAAGAATTACTGGAATTATTAAATTATTGCAGTCATTGCTCCTGTCCATACTGTCCCTGAAGTGATTATTTCTCAATGCAACTTCAAGAGCCGGGAGACAAATGTATGTTTAAAAGTAGTATAAAGCCTTTATTGTCTCCAAAGGAATCAGAATCAGCTTTATTGGCCAGGTGTGTCGGACACACGAGGAATTTGACTGTGGTACATCAGCTCTCAATGTGCATGTACATATCCCCATGCAAGGGGCAAGTAAACAGTAAACTGGACGCTGTATGTCATCCAGTGACGTCCCCTGAGTCATGTCTGAAAAGTTACAAAAGAAAAAAATGAATGTGGGAGATGCCTTGCATCAAGTGCTCCCTTATCCTCGCTAAGCTGCATTAACTAGTAGCAGGAACACATTATATCCTGTGATGAGCTGTAGCCAGGAAGAGAAGACTGATTCAATAACAAATCCAACATGTTTGGCATTATGAAAGATATTCTATGCCCTTCTGCAACTCTATTTCAATTGTTGCACTGCTTGCTCTATTTACCTAGTGCCGAATAGCAGTTGAGATCAAAATAAATCATTCTGTGGTTGTTGGTTAAGGCAGCTTAGCGATGAAAAGGGAGCACTTAGTTTGATGCAAGGTATCTCCCTGCTAATGCAAACATGGCAGAATCATTGTCATGTGAGACTGAGATTGCACAGGGATCTAAATCACACTGCAAACGGTGCCATAACTTTTTTGGTGACAGTACAAGAGCTTTTATGTATCTGTACGTCATGTAGATCTCTTAGATCATCTAATCAGTTTTTTGTTGTTTTTTTTTGATGTAGCCAGATCAAGATTAAAGCATTGGGGAGATCAGTTTAATTCAATATTGTAGATCCATGGAGAGGGAGAAGAGAGGAGGAAAAGAGAAGAGCAGAGAGCATTGTGGGAGGACCACAAGCAGTGGTCTAGCACTATAGCAGCATAACTGTTTACTTTTCCTTTAGAAAGTATCTAAGTATTTAGTGGGTATTTTCTTTGCTTTTATAAAAACATTTTTTGCTGAATTTGTCTTAAAACATCTTCCTGGTGTTTTTTCTTCTCCAGCTCATAGCTGTATACACTGTACCAGGAATGGACCCTGATTGGTTGGTTGGAGAACGGGGAAATGAAAAGGGCAAAGTTCCTGTCACCTACCTTGAACTGTTGAGTTAATGGATCAAACAACAGGACACACACACACACACACACACACACACACACACACACACACACATTACACTGACTTAACATTCATTTCCTTGAGACTTACCCTATCCCTAGTAATAACTGCTACTTGCCTACCCTTAACCTAACACCTAAACTTAACCTTAAACCAAGTCATGACTCTAAAATGCAGTGATTTAAATGGTGGGGATCAGCATCTTGTCTCCACATTGTGCGTGTGTAAACTTTTTTCAGTCCCCGCGCTGTGAGTAAATCCAGGCACACAAACACACACACCCACTCTCTTGCAGAAACCTTTGTCTTCTATCATCCATCCATCCATTTTCCTCCGCTTATCCGGGACCGGGTCGTGGGGGCAGTGCAGTTTGGGTGTTTTTGTTTGAAAACTGAAACTCAAGTCTTGTCAACTCATGGTTGTGTTTTTTACACAAAGCATTCATGTGGCATTGAAAGACAATATAATATATTAAACAATAATTCTGATTTGTTATGACTGTTATTTTTCCAGATTGTATATTTATTTTGATTTTGTCAAGAAAACCAGCAGCAGTCAGAAAATGTGGCAGGGTGTGGACAAGCCAACATTTAAGGCAGACTGTCAAAACCAGATGTCCTTGAGCAAGACACTGAACCCCAAGTTTCTCTCAGAGAAGTCACCGGTGCATGAGTGTGTGTCCATGCTTGGGAGTGTGAATGGACAAAGAGTGTACTGCAGTGTGTAGAAAAATGTCATACAAGTCCATTTACTATTTACTCAGTTGTACATCAGTTTGTGTAGATAAGGATAGTTGTTTCTTTTTTACACAGTCTTTAACAAGCATTATTTCCCTAAGGCCAAGACCATTATAATATACTGTATATATAAAATCACTTTTATTGGCCAGGTATGTTACACTTACAAGGAATTTGTCTCCAGTACAGAACCAAGGCAGCCATCTGCGACACCGACTCACACACCAATGGCATCCCTGTATCCGCAAAGCGCTGCTCTGGCCATCAGGGGCGACTTAGGGTTCAGTGTCTTGCCCAAAGATACTTCAACATGTGGACTGGGGAGAACGGGGATTGAACCTCCAAATTTCATGCTAGGGGACAACTGCTGTACCTCCTGAGCCACGATAAATGTCAGCAGTTGGATAGAATGAGGTGAGTGGATTGGCTGACGCTAGTTCAGACTTTAAGTGATAGCAATACATGGAAGTGTTGAGGGTGGAAGCATTTTAACAGAGATCTACAGTGATGTCAGGGCAACCATTCTCTTTTAAATGGCCATTTATTTTGCAGTCACACCGTAAGACTCAGAACTCAAAGTGTTTGTCATAGAAGCAGTAAGGAAACATGTTTCCCAGTACAATGAAATTCTTACTTTGCTGTCCATAGTGAATGCCAAACAACACAAAGTGAAATATAAGGTAGATAAATAGTAACACAAAATCTAAAGGCATTCAAAAACAGCAAATAAAAAGAAATATAATAAATATTTTTTTTTAAATATAATAAAGAGAGAATGTATGCTGCATTGGAGCTATATGTGCAATAGGTGGCAGTAAATGTGCAATTGTGCATATGCAAACTTAGAATGTAGACAGTACAGGTGGAATTATATGAAGTAAGTCCTGATTGTATACTCCTGTCAGCTGTTTATGAGTCTGATGGCAGAGGGAAAGAAAGAGTTTTTCAGTCTAGTGGTCCTGCATTTCACACT
>NW_018128089.1:983236-997703 GCF_001952655.1 Monopterus albus | reverse complement strand
GATGCTCTGGCTGAGGGAGAGGTTGAAGATGGTGGTGAGAACATCAGCCAGCTCACTGGCACATGCCCTGAGAGCCCTCCCAGGGATGTTGTCCAGTCCTGCTGCTTTGTGGGGGTTGATCTTCCTCAGGACTGTGCGTACCTAGCCTGGTGAGACAGTTAGTGGAGGGGAGGTGGGGGGTTGGGTTGTGTGTGTGCCTCCTCTCTGTGCTGTGGCTGGAGGTCTCAAAGCGGGTGTAGAAGGTGTTGAGGTCATCCGGCAGGCTGTCAGTGGAGCTGATGATGCTGGTGGTGGTCCTGTAGTCTGTGATGTGCTGCAGGCCTTGCCACATCTGTCCGGAGTCAGCAGTAGAATAGAAGTCATTCAGCTTCTCTCTCTACTGCCTCTTGGCCGCTGTGATGGCTTTCCTCAGTTCGTACTTTGCAGCTTTGTACTCCATCTCATTGCCTGAACTGAATGCAAGAGAGCAAGCACGCAGCATGTGGCGTATCTGACTGTTTATCCAGGGCTTCTGGTTGGGGAACCTCCTGACTACGGTGGGCACAATGTTGTCAATACAGGTACTAATGTACCCAGTCACATATTCAGCATAGTCCGGTATGCTAACAGAAAAGTCCTCCAAGGTGGCTGCAGCTTTAGGCATATATAAATTTAAATACATTTGTTTGCAAAATGTGACTGAGCACCAACACTCTATTGCCTGTAGGTAGAAACAGCTCTGTCATCATGCTTTATTGGTCACTGGACAGTTTAAATGTGAATTTCTGAAATTTGTATGGAGAAACATTATAGATACTGTATGTTACCACCTAAATGATTACAAACAATTATAGGGTTCAATTCATCATCAAGTCAAGTGTAAAATTGTTTTAGAAGAATGATTATAAAATGGTCCTAGTCTAAAGAGCTGTTGTAACAATGCGAAAAATTATAACTGACTTTGTGTGGAAAAAAACATGACCTTACAATAGAGTCATATTAGTAAACTGTGATTGTCACACAGGACTTAAGCCTTGTCATAACATGTTTTTTGTAACTTCCTCGCAATAATTATGTTAACAGAATTGTAAATTATTTGAGAACTGAGAATTGCAATTTGTGGTAAATGTGTGGATAAAATTTGCAGATATGTAGGAATCACCTGATCTTACCATCCAAGAGCACTATGACATATGACTAAAAGAAAAAGTTAAAGTAAAAGTGCCCTTCCTCTTATACAAGAAAACCCACAGTTTTCTCTGGAATAAGCTAAACTGGCACACATTTACAGTAAAGGTGCATTTACACGTACAATTTTACACATTGACTAATAAATCAAGTGAAAATGTGACAGGACATGGTGTCTCTCAGCTATGGCCTACTACCCCCTTCCATGACACTCTGCTGCCTACTGCCCTTCTGTGTTTGTGTGTTGTTTTTTACAGCCAATATGTTATTCTACCTTCTTTGTGGTGTCAAAATATGGTTTGTAAATCAGCCCCACCTGCCACCTGGCAATGAAGAAGCACTATTTCAGCAGAAATTCAAGTGTGTTGTCTGTCTCATTATTCCGATAAATCCATATGGCAGCCTGAAATCTTTACTTTGACATCATATGCAGCTTTCTTTATTGATTTTTAAATGCTCAGAAATATGTTCCTGTCACTTTTTTGCATTTGATTACCAATTTTAATGTGGTCTAAATCATCAGTGTCGATTTTCTGACAGTTTGTGCTATATATGTAAAAAAAAAAGAATAGTCAAAAAGCTGCACTGAACAGCTGAATCTGAGTCCTGAATCCTGGGTACTGCCCTAATCAGGCACACCTTTGGCTTTTCAGGATCTGTCAGGTGAAATCTGAGGAACCCTTTAGCCCATTCTTTATTTCTTTCAAAACACACTGGATAAATGCAGACACGAACCACATTGTCCTTCATGTGCAGCACAAATTAAAAAACCGGAGTGACTTCTGCACAAATATAATACAAACACAGGAGCAGGATTTACTGGTGTCCCAAGGTACACACTCGTTTCCACATTAACTCTGAGCACAACCTGATAGTAAACAGCAAATGACAGCAAACCTACATGCAACAACTAGAACATATCCCTCCATTGCAGCTCCACATGTTACTGTCCAGACAAATAAGAGTTAAATTTGTCTTAAATAGACAAACCTTGAAAGATACCAACTTGAATTTGTTTAGTGGGACAGGTGAAGCTGTATTTGAGCCTCAGACAAACTTTGGATTGAGTTTTGCACAGAACAAAACGATTCCTTTAACAGTGGTTTGCCTTTTTGACATAAAGAGTGTTAAACTCAGCCAGAGGACTCAGATTTGATTCAGATATGGCGATCTTCTTTGGCGATGTCAGCATCTAAAGCTAACATGTTTGTTTTGGTAACATTAGTGACCTAACACGGTCATGATCTTACCTTTGTATTGGTGCAATATGATTTTAATTTGGAACTAATTCAAGCTTTGTGTAATGTTAGTGATTTGTGTCATATCGGCACTAACCTGAGCTTTCTGTTTTACTGGTTAGTCAGCTAGCTTTGGACTGGAGCCTTTTGTACAGTTTGTTGCAACCAGGCATAGTGGCTTATGGTGGCAGTTTGTTTACCTTCTAGTGATTCAAAAGAAATCCCAGTAGCTTTAAAATAACTGGGGACAGCACATTAGATTTTACACTATGAATATCTTTTATTTATTGTACCCTTGTCAGGATTCCCCTCCAGAAACGCTGGACCCAAATGCGCCACTCAACAGGTTTAAGAGATTTATTAATGTTGCAGGTCAGCATATGTTAGGCAGACAGGGACACTTACTGCAGCAAGTGTGACGGTCTGGCATCTGAGATTGAATGAGGAGATACCTTCAACTCACAAAGCATATAGGGTAAAGTTGGGCAATGCTCAAGTATCCATCAGCTGGAAAGATTAAGTGATTGGCAACAGATTGATAGAGCACTGTGTTCCAGCATGTGCTGATGTGCAGAGCTGATGACATGCAATCCTGCTTGTATTTATCAGGGTCAGAGAAATTACTCATCAGTTTCAAAGTAAATCTTTGCATCAGAATGTTTTTGAATGACAAATGGTGTAAACTGCTTTTTTGGATAGTTTACCTCACCAGCGACTGTGCAATAACTGTGAGTCATGACTGTGTGTATTGTTGTAAAGCTTTCAGAGGGAATCCTCATGTGATTTCACAAGTCCCCCCCCCAATAATAGAATCAGCATATGCTGTAATTTAGTGAGTCAGAGGTCACAGCGTCTGTGGATGTTCCTGATTCCCAGTGGATGAAAATGAATGTGTTTGTGACCCAGTGATTTTCCTCTAGTGTGATCATCAGGTCAACATATCCTGCCAGCAAAATTGTTAAGTACATTCATGCTTGCCTGTAGCACCAACCTCAAGCCTAACACACAGTATAGAGACCGGTTTTCATCCAACTCAATTTGACAGTTCTAGGTGAAAAGTTATCCAATCAGAAGCGTTGTCCCGCCCCTCATTTCTCAGTTTGAAGAGTCAGTAGTTGCATCAGCCATCTACTATGGAGTGGTCGGACGGCTCTGTTCTGGGAAGTCCCACCCCGTGCACGAGACTCTGACAGCACCAGGCAGTTTCGTCATCCGCTGTAACATCAGCACTGCTCCCAGTAGACCCCCCCCAAGTGCAAAGATATATAAATATTATTCTCTATTTCTCTATGTTAATACGCCAGCTGTTACCTCTACATTTTTCAATGTGCCTTGTTTACCTCCCTTTGCTGCTGTCCGTCAGCTCTCATTATCTATACCACTTATCCCAACCGGAGGGTGGGGGGAAGGCTGGAGCTAAGAAAATGTATCTATATTGATGTTTAATCTGTATTCTCATACATTGTATCATGACATGATATATTTTGATATGATATATATATGGGGTCACTAGGGACTGGTGTGTAGCATTATTATTAGAATATAATGATGATATGTGGGAGGTGAAGTTAATTTTGGACACCACTGTATATAAACTGTGCTCCTCCTCCATTTTCTCTTTTCATTTGTATAAAGAGACATGATGTAATTCCAGACTGAGGTTTGTTGGCGTAGGCGGTTGGCTACAGCCCCATTATTTTCCTGCCAATATAAGACTCTCCATGTTTGACTAGTAAAGAGCTGTTTTCAGGACCAACTAAGTTACAGACACCTGGAGAGCAATCACACCCGTGGCCATGGGACAGACAGTGATGGAGCACACTCTGCCAGTTGAAGATGCCTGCTGTATGGGTCCGGATGAATCTGTTCTCATTCTCATCAAACACTGCCAGGACATGAAGCAACAGGAGACGCGTCTCAGACTCATCACTCTGTTACTACTGTTCATATGTACAGCACTGTTCATTTTTACCACTGGTGCTGATTTAAGGCAACACTTTGGATCCAAGAGAGAAATGGTTAGTTCTGAAACATTTTCCTTGTCTTCTTAAAGAGATTTGGCTGTGTTGGAACCAGTGATGATGTGAGCATGTAAAGCTCTTGACAGCTTTTTTATTCAGTATTATTGGGATATACAAATATGCCTGACTTAACAAAGTGAGAATAGTTCAGTCTTAAAAAGCCATCAGTTCACTAAACCCCTGAAGCTTTGGGTGAACTGGAATTTAAAGCTCCTTTAATTTGACAGTCAACTCTTTGAGCTGATTTAAGGCTGGCACAAAACACAGCATAGTGCATCTCTAATGATACATAGTGACCAGAGATAGGATGAGACAGATAAAGCTGTATGGATTTCAGCTCTTGTGTCTTATGATGTAAAAGATTTCCGTTTACATACAATAGATGGTTGTGTCTGCATGTTTATCAGTGCTGCTTTAACTCATCAGATCCCAGGCATGTTCTGTACTGAATATATTTTATGGGCACTATGATGATGGATGATAAAATATATTTATTACTAATTGTAAAGGAGCTATTTTCTCCCTTACAACCTGTTGCTTTCACATTTTTGTTCATTTTACTTGGCCCATGCTGTTGGTGTCACTGTAAATACAAAATCACAGTTTAGGTTCTCAACAAGTTGCCATGTCATCCTCATAAAGGACATGACTTATGGTAGTTGACAGCACTGTATCAGACTAAAATATTACTCATGAGGAAACCTGAATAAAAATGTATTTTTTTATTTCCAGAGTACAGTTGAGCAAAGTCCAGTACCCTCCAAGCAACAGAGCCTATGCCCTGCAGGTACAGTATGACATGTCATTAATGTCATTTTACAAAGGTTTGAGGTGGATTCACTTACAAATTGAAGGATTTACCTTTCTGCTCTCCACTCTCCTTGGCAGTATAAAGAATATTTCAATTGGTGTCCTGTTATGCAAGTAAAAAACACTTGTTTTGTTTCCTCTGAAATATGAGCGAGCGCAACTGATTTGAACCTCTCTGTCTCTAACAGTCAACCCTAAAACAAGCTGCCAAAATCTCCACATTCATCTCAGTAAGTATTTTTCTTGAGATTTCAGTGCCATTTGACTTTTGTTCCGACTGTTAAAGAATGAAAGATGGTATGTTAGTTTATACTTCAATATAACAATACTGTGTTTTTTTCTGTTCTATGAGTAAGGAGCTGCAGAAATACTCTAAAAATAAGTTAAATAAGATCTTCCATTTTCTTTAATAAGTCTAAAAACAAAATGAACAAATCTATAAAATCTCACTTTGAAACACATCATCACAGCCCAAATGTTGCAAAGTTGACTGTCATGAATCTACAGTTAACAACAAAGTTTTCTTGACAGTGAGTTTCACAACAACAGAGGGTGACTACAGATGTATATGCATCTGTATATCTATAATGAAATTGTGGGTGTGCACATAAAGTTCAGATGCTGGCATGCGGCCAACAGGCCCACATAATTATTTTGTACATTTCATCAGAGCCTCTTTGCTTTAATCAGGAGTTCTGTCATTCAGCAATGAGTCTCACTGAGTTTTAAGATGCGACTCTTTGCTATTTCAGGATGTTCAGAATGTATCGTTTAATGTATAACCAGTCAAAATAGACAATAACACGAGGGACCTATATATTTAAATGAAACATTAATTGCAGTATGTCCCCTGTCCTCCAGGGTCTGTGGCTACAGGCAACACATCTGATGGACAGCTCATCAAATGGGATGTGATGTTTGGTGACAACTACTACTACAACGAAGAAAAACGTGCCATACTGATTCATGAGAACGGTCTCTATTTTGTTTATATAAGGATTACCTTAAGTTGCCGCAGTGAGGATGGGCCTGAAGGCTTCAGTGTAAAGCTGCAACGTTGGAACAAAGGCTACGACATGATAGTACCCCTGACAGATGCCAAGGATGGTGTAGATTGCACTTCACAAAGGTCTAGGAATGTATTTGTGGGGCAGCTTTTTGATTTGTCGGAAGGAGATCATTTGAGTGTGTGGATTGATCAGGGCTACAAACTGATCGCAACAGCTTCAGCTGGTGCTTTTTGTATATAGACAATACATCTTGATGAGAATATTTTTATTATGTGCACATTATTTCAGTCCTAGTAATCTATGGGTTTATTTAAAAAAAAACATTTTAAGTTATTTCTCATCATATATTTGCAAGCATTGTATATTTTAATGTAGTACCTGTTTATTCAGGCAGGCAGAGCGGAAATGGCGGAAGGATGGTCTGCAAGTCTGACCTCTTAGCTAGATATCTTTTCAAACAAGCTTTTAATGTCTAGCGTGTTCACTGATTTTCGTCACCTTTAATAATTTATTTCTTAACTAGTTTTAATATGTTTAGTGTGTGTATTGTTCCTCTGGGCCACCACGGGTAAGCCCCCGGTACGAGAGCCGGCTGGGTGGGAGTTGGCCTATATCAGACGCTGGATATCTATTTGGCTTCTGTCTGTTTATGAGTGTTCTTAACTGATATTGTATTACTATGTTTTTATTGTTGTAGCACTTTGTGCTCTTGAGCTGGAAAGTGCGGTACAAATAAAGATTATTATTATTATTATTATTCTTAAAAGAACTGTGTATTCAGGTTTGGAGGCAACAGGGCTCTATTTTCCCACCGGTGCAATTTCTGCATCATTACAAACTCAGTCATCGTGCAGCTTTCCTCAGCATAACGTTTTGTTTTGTGCGTGTGTGTGCACTGGTGTGTTACACTGAGGTGGGAGGAGAGGCGTAGCTGAGGCCATGTGTATGCTGATAAGGCAACACAGAAGGTTGGTACTTACACAGAGAGGTAACAAATTACACTGTCTTGGTAAGATGTTGTTGCATCTTCTGTGACATGAGCAACATTCTTCCTCATTTGGTGTTTTGATGATGCTGGTAGGCTGTATCTCCAAAACTTCCCTTACAGTCTGTTTTCAATCTGCATTGAATTCTTGAGACTGTAAAGGCCAAAACATGAGTCACATCACTGACATCATGAGTAAATGGGTGGGGTGGCAAAATAGGTCTGATCATTTATTCAGATTGCTCCTTTCATTTGACACCAGTTTTAATATAAAGTGTTTTTTATACAGTACATGCACTTGAGTATTCTTTTGGTGAATAGTAGGCCTATTTTACTGAGATATCATTGGTTGTACTATATTGAAGTAAAGAAGGTTTGAATTAGCTTGTTTGAGCCATGGGTACATTCAGCTGTTACAGATTTTGATGGGCTTTTTTGAGTATAAGGCCAGAAATATGCTCAATTGTTGAGACAAGATTAAGGTTGTTATTTGCACTGAGTTTTTTTTATTAATAATTTATAATTACATAAAAATTTGCCCTCAGGGGAACTGTTTCCTGAGTCACTAAATCTAAATAACAAAAACCAAATTCCCCCCTAGCCCCAGTGGTATCTCAGCTTGCACTTTGTTTTTGTTGCTGAGATTACTACTATCTCTTACAACAGAAATGAATGGAATTTGATTTGCCTGCGTTGAAATATAGCAGCACTGCGTTGGCTTAAAATGTGCTTTGCTTGTGGCTTTGACGTACAGCATCTATGTTCCTTAGGTTAGCATGGTGATAGCTTTTTACTTAAATCGTATTTGGGTAATTATGACATAACAAAAACCTGGTCTAATTTATGAGAAATATGAAATATGATGTGCACTTGTTAGACACAACTAATTTTCAGAATCCTACTGAACATGACATGTAGTGGGACTTTAAGCCAACAGTTAATGGCACAGCTCATTCAAAAGACCACTCCAATGTAAGGAAACAGAAATATACTTAAGAAAATATCAGTTTTACAAAGTATCACAAATATATTTTAAAGGTTTCTATATATTGTATTTATTCACATGTTCTTTTATAAATTATGAGCCATTAACTAACATTGAGAATTAAATGTGCAAAAATGATTTGGTTACTATATTTTGTTGCTTATTCTAAGACTACCGTTACTATAGCATCTAAGTGGCTTACAGTGTTTGTTTGTTTGTTTGTTTTACCTCTGCCAATAAGTTTAAGTTTTTGGTTCCGTGTGTGTGTGTTTGTTTGTTGGTTAGCAGGATTATGGACAAATGGCTGGATAGATTGGTACAAACACTGGTGAGGACCAACCCTAGACGTAATTAGATTTGGTCTGAAAAGGTCAAGGATCAAGATCACAAAAAATAATAACAAAAAAAATCCCATCTTTAACACAGGGCAAAAATAAAAAAATATCTCTCTGTCAAACGTTACTGATTTTTTTTTTTTAAATTTACCACACATATGGTGGCAATGTCTATCATCAGACCAGATTTCATCCACATCTGATTTGGATTCAGATTTCTGACAGCCATTTAAAGTTAACATTGAAAACCCGGTTTAACACATATTTTCTGCTATAACTTGGCCTGTGATGAAGATGGAACCCTGAAATGTTCATACCCTAAAAGATTATCCAGGTCTGATTCAGATCATGACTTTTAGGGCATATTTTGTGTTGTTCTGCATCTCATTTTTCACAAGGGACCCATTTGTGTGAACAAATGTTGTGCCTTGGTGGAGGTACATACGCTCTCTGAGTGCTCATGTTTGTTTTGTTCTTTTGTTTGTTTGTTTGTTTTACATATGGCATCCCATCTACTTGAGTTGAACCTTTTGTCATGTGCTTGTCTGATTGACAACTACTGCTGTTGCTGTGGGCCTGTAAAGCCTACTGAGACATTTAATGTAATAATCTATACAAATAAACTTGACTTGAGAATTTAGGCCTGCGCTCGTTTTTTGGAGAACACTACAAAGCATGTGTACAGCTACAGCTTACTAAACATTTGTCAGTGACCTCCAGGATGTCCTTATTGTCCTGTATAATTGTATGGCTTTAGCTACATATTTTACACAGCCGCTGTCAATGGCTAGTGGCAAAAGGACCGGTGGAGCAACACTGACATGTTGTTTTTATTTGGCACACAACAGTGACATACCAAAGGTCAATGCGGCCGTGGATCAGGAGATACATCTGCTACTATGTGCTACTTGAACACCAGCATCAAAGTGGGTTGCAATACAAGAGTGCACACCACTGGTATGCTGGTGAAAATTGGTATCTGCTAGTAGAATGGGAGTGACCTAAATGTAACACATTTTGTAAAACAAAAAAACAAAAACAAAAAAAAGACCAGTTTCTTCAAATAAAATAATGACTGGCAACTGATGATGGCAAAGGATAAAAGGTATTTAAATTTCATTTGCAACTAAACTTCTACATATGCAGTCAGATTGTGAGATGTTCTCATAAGCAAGGCCCAGAATGAGGGCGTCCTGGGTCCTTTTTCCTTTTGTTCCTGAATCCTGTCATTGCTTGGCATCTGTGGATTCTGTGTGCATAAAAGTGCACCCTAGGCTTATGAAATCTTAAACTTGATACGACTTGCCAGTGGAAGTAAAAGGTGAAGGAGAGAAGGAGATTAACCTTGGTATTTGTTTCAAACTAAGCAATGCTCCAAGCTGGTACATGTGGATTTGATATTGTATATTGTTCCCCAAAGAGGTACAAACACTGATGAAACTTTACAACTCCAAATGAAAAACATGGGGGAGTTGACAAGAAGATGAATTGGATCACGAGTGTCTGACTAATGAGGTGATGTCATGGGTATTTCCAGCTGAAATAAGAAAAGAAAAAGGTCTCATCTGATCTGATAATCATCTGATAAACCAGTTACAAACAGCTCTATTTAGCCATTCATTCTAACATCATAACTTTTATGGAAACCTACAATGTTTATGGTTTGGTGATGAGTATTGGTGACACAGTTTCTGTCAGTTTATCGAACATTTTCAAACACAACACCAGATAGTATGAATTGGATTATAGTGTCAGTTCTGAGTCTGCTTTAAAATCCTACAGTCAAGGGCTTAGTTTCAGGTGAGAAAAGCTTTGCTAGCATTCAACTATACTGCACATACTTTCTCTTCTTGCATTTTACCTATGTCAAACTTGAAGGACTTGCATTTTGTTTCACACACTTGCAGTAGCTAACATTAAAAGACTTCAGTTCAACAAAATATTGTGACAGGTTGTGTTTTAGGGTGATTCTGAGCTATTCATGCTACTTATGACTTGGGTAATATTAAGAAATGTTATTTTTATCTTTAGGCCCAGCAATGGTAGCTGTGTGATCCAGTAAGCGCAGCTCACAGTGTTCGAGAATGGGAAGTTGATAAGGGATCATGTCATTTTCTCTGCATGGTTTCTGCATTCATATGCCTTCCTCTTTTTCTTTTCAAGAACTATGCCGGTTGTTTCATGTTTTGTCCAAATGTGGGGCACTGTATACCACAAACAAAAACCCACAACATTTTTTCAGCAGTCTATGGATGAGACAAAACACAGCAGAACAACTCAGCTGGGGTCCTCTTTCCCCAGATGGGAGCAAGTTACAAAATACTCCTCACAGGTTTCCAAACTGTCCTTAACTAGTGGCTGGCAGGTAAAGCAGCAACCTGGACAGCAGGAGTACCAGAGGTTGTGGTAGGCTCTCTGGTTTTATCATTCTGAAATAATTACGGACTATTTGGAGTTATGATGGGTGCAAAGCTAATGTAGAGGTACCCAAGATTAAACATTAAATGGCTGGAAATGAACACCCCATGGGGTTTAATGTTGCAGTTCATAAAGTTGGAGCTCATTTTAACTATATGTTTATAATTTGAAGTACTCTACATACTGCTCAGTAGCTTGTGAATTTCCCACCAGGGATCAATAAATTAACAATTAATTAAATTGTATTTTGTTTTATTACTTTACTTCTGAAAAGTAACTAGTAACTAAAGTATGAAGCACAAATACCTCAAAATGTAAATGTACTTAGTTACTTTCTACCTCTGTTACAGCAAACAAACCCACACAATTTCCTCAGCATGTGCCATTGGCTGCGTGTGTTTGATCAGCAGTCTGTGCTTGTTAAGGTGGCTCAGGTGCAGCTGGTGGTAATCTGGGGGTAAGAAACAGGTGTGAAGGAAAACTGAGCAGGGTAAGGGAGTGAAACCAGAGAGAGGGGAGTGAGAAAGTAGGTGCAGCTGGGCAAACCTGACAGTGCTTGTGTCAACATACTCTCTGAAGTGAAGTTTTTCTTTGATGCAGTGAGTCAGTTACAGGGTGTTACAGAACATCTGAAAATCCCATTGATTGCACACAGGATGGTGACGAACACAGCTGCTTGCCAGCATGAAAGCAACAGTGGAGCTATTCTGATGGGCAGTAACAGCAGAGAGGAATCATGCAAAGAGCAGGTGGCCTGAAAAAGTACACTCGAGTCCCATTTGCTAATATTATGGGGGATGTATGCAGTTATTGCCAAACTGGGGAGTTCCTTTCATTCAGAGATTTTATCATTGAACTGCATTGTCTGAGCTTTGTTATATGGATATACAGTGTATTTAGTATAGTCTTTGCACACATACTGTATATGCTGTGCATAATACCTCATATATATTTAGTGTTTTCTTCTGTAACAGTTGATTAGCTTGTTTGTCTTTGTGAATAATATATATTTGCTTCCCATTCGACCAGCTCCTTATTCATGAAAGGACCCTAGAGGGGTCATGGTACAGTACCTTGCCAATCTAATTTATATATGTTTGTTTTTGGAGTTTATGGATAATGCTTGACAGAAAGCTCCTTTGCATTCTTTTCTTGTATGTCCAGCTCATTGTCAATATACTGAGTGACATAGGCGGACCACTGCTCAAAGGTAAATGTGTTGAGTCCCATCACCTGTCTCAGAAGATGCTGATATGGATACTGGGAGGGAAGCCTCCACAGCACTGCGAAATAGCACCCCCATGGTGTCATTGATGGCTGGGTCATCACCAGTGCGGTTCTGCCAGAGATCACACACTCTGAACAAATACTGACTACCTCTCTCACCCTTTTGAGGTGGAATTCTACACAGCTCAACAGAGCGCACCTGTACTGGGAATTTCTGGTGTATCACCGGGCAAAGCCAATGAATTTCAGTATAGAGCGAAGCATTATCATCATCCTCAGTAGTATTTGCCATCAATTCTACCTCCTGTAACATGCTCATGTCTTGAAGGCTAAAAGGACTGTAGGTTTGTGTTATCTCTCCATAAGGTGAGGTGGACTGAAGCAATGGCAGCTGGTCTGAGGGAATGTCCAAACAATCATGGATGTTCCCTCGCCCTCTCTGCGTATGTTGTGATGCGAAATCATGCACTGTGCCATCCCAGCTGGAATCACTACCATGAGACATTGCCGGCACTGAAACATCACAAAGGTGCCTTTCTTCCTCCTCTGTGACAGAGGCAGAGGCACATGCACCGACAACTGGAGTTGTGGACTGGTCTAAACAGCCAGATTTGAACTAATTTAAATAAGTCTGTGCTCTAAGTCTGTCAGTTTTACTTCCTGGATATGATGCTGTATGTAGAATTCCTCCCTGTACAACCACCAGGGGCGCCACGCCCTGTGTTGCACTTTGTGGCATCTGTCTAGATAAGCCACTCTTTAATATAGTGTTACTTCCACTCTTCACGTGAAGATTGTGAGGAGGACAGCTGTGTGTGTCTGAACTGCACCTAGTAATCAGAGCTAGAATGTGCAGCCTGTACTGGAACTACTGTGCCACTCGGAGAAACAACTTCAACTGGCATTTATGACTAACATGAACCAGCTGAAGGAGACAGAGAACACTTAAAATTTCCCAAAAAACATGTACAATCAGCCAGAAAACCCTCAGCTTTGTTTCTTATCAAAAAAGCACAGTTACTGAATTTGCAGTCTAGCTTTTGTAGCAGAAAGAGAGACTTGCTTCCAAAATAGTCCTATAGCACCCCCTTGTGGGGTGCTGTCCCCAAACCTGCCTCTTTTTTTTTTTTTTTTTTTTTTTGCTTTGCAGTTCTCTTTCTCTTGATTTCATCCAGGTCAGCTGTCCCTGGCTCCATTCTCTTGGGTGCAGGGGGTGAGAAAGGGGACCTTGTGGATACCATCAACACCAGCTCCCGTGTCTGCTTGATCTCCTAATTCTGCTTCATTTAAACTTCATCAACTGTTCCACTGGACCGTAAGCGGAGAAGAATGAAAACATCATGATCCCGTCACGAAGCTCCTACACCAGAACTAGCTTCTGATGCATGTGACCGCTGGGGGTTCTCCCAATCAACAGCTAAATTCTATAATACAGTTTCCCCATAGGCTATGCCCAGCCCCGGAACCAAAGACAGCTCTGCCCGAGGCACACTGTCTCACACCAAATTCTCCCAGTAGCACTCGTTGCTATGAAATACACGTGTGACAGCGTTCAACAGCCTTCGTGCAGAAAACCACCCACACAAGGATAAAGAAAATAAAAAATATTCCCCTGTGCCCTCATTTTGTCATTTAACAGTTACCAGTGACGGTCTTATAAATATTTAGACATTCAGAAATGTGCTGTACTTGGAGAAGGGTTCCACCTCTGACTTCCGCCTTCCCATCTGAGCAAAAAATCCTAATACTTTAGGAGACAACCGTCAAAATTTGTGGTTGTCCACTTATTAACATTTTGATACCTGAAATACCTGAAAGTATGCTGAAGTAGAATATTTCCATTCATTTGAATGGAGCAAGATTTTTCAGAATAAAACTAAATAGTCTAAAAATTATGAAGTTTAGAAAAATTCTGAACAGAAGCATGAAGGTCCTTGTGGAGCTGAATATTTTAATACCTGAAATATCCCTGAAAGTGTGATGTAGAATTTCCCCATTCATTTGAATAGGACAAAACTTTCAAAATAAAGTTAAATATTTCAGAAGTATGACGTTTAGAAAAATTCTGAATAGAAGCATGAATGTCCTTGAAGAGCTGAACATTTTCATACCTGATATAGCTGAAAATATGCTGAAGTAGAATTTTCCCATTCATTTGAATCAGGGAAAACTTTCAAAATAAAGCTAAATATTTCAAAGGTATAAGGTTTAGAAAAATCCTTAAGACAAGCAAGGATGTTCTTGAAGAGCTGAACATTTTGATACCTGAAA
>NW_018128089.1:950115-981728 GCF_001952655.1 Monopterus albus | reverse complement strand
GGGATATAATGTATAGGCCTGGTGGGTTCAGGGTCTTCCATCTTACAACTGCCTGCGTGCATGGTGGAGGTGCAAGATACTTGAGCGTGTAATGTTAATTTTACCTGTGATCCTTTGAATAAATCAGCACTGTTTTGAAGTTACTTGGACTGTCTCGTCTCTCAGAGTTAGCAATGGTAATACGAACCATATCCTACATTATATTGCTGCATTTGTTGCTGCAGTTACTTTATAAGCTCTAGTTATTTTTCATAACTTTAGTTCCCTTTAGTTACTTTTCATACCTTTATTTTCCTTGCTGATATATTACAGCTGTATTGATGATTGTCCTGAACTACTGAGCTTTTGTTACTTTTAATACATTTATTTTTCTTGCTTATATATCTTACAATTGTATTGCTGAGAATCAAGTGATACTGACTGCTTTAACTTCTGTGTAGACATAGTGTCTGTACATTCAGGTAACCAGACAGCCTATTTTACATTTTAACAAAGACCTCTTGGCCTGTTTTGCACCTTCACCTGGTGTGTCCTGCAGAGACAGGGGGGCCTGAAGCCCAGACCACCCATTGTTCAGTGTCCATTGATCAAGCTGCTGCCGGAGAAACACACACACACACCTAATTTAGATCACATTTCAGCAAGCAGACGCAGCAAGCAGGGGTTGACCTGTTCATGCCAAATGGCCAATAGGATTATGAAGTGTGGAATGTTGTACCTCTGTCCAGGGCGGGCCTAGCCCAAGAAGATGAATGTATTGAAAACATATAACTCATGGTTCAGACAATGAATTTCCTGCGGGAGCTCTGTCTCTCTGACCCCCGCACTGTAAGACTTCACCCGTGCCCAGACTTTGAGTAAACTTCCTGTTGATTTTAAACAGTCCTCTCCTGTCTTCACTTCTCGCGCTTTCAATAAAAGAATTTGGGTAAAATATAACAGTTAGAAAATATTTAAATGCCCCAGCTGCTGGTTTATTGTGTTAATTCTCAGTACAAGACATTTTAAATGGCATTGTATTATTTTTCAGAGTCACTTACAAAGCAGAGCAGAACAGTTTTAAAAGTGGGATACAGGGGTAGGGGGCAGCATTGTTTGGGCAGATTAACTTTGGAACACAGGGCCCCAGGTTGGCTTGGGCCAGTCCTGACCTTGCATAAAAAAGGTATGTCTGTGTATTTGCAGCTACAATTTATTTTTACCCAGTCTTTTACCCAAGCTGCCTTTATGTCAATGCCAATGGACATATTACCATGACCATGAAATAGGGTTTAGCAATATCTGCTGGGAGACATCTGGATATAAATCCTCTGAAACCTATTTCATGTCTATCTTTCAAGAGCTTTTTTGACAAAATTATCATCTGTAGAGAAATTAAAATCGTGAAAATAATCATTTAATTTGAACAAACAAAACTCGTTTCTGTGCTTGTTACATTTTTATTGTATTTCTGTTATTAACCATATACTGTATACATCCATCCAGCCATTATTATTCACTTATCTGGGGTTGGGTTGCAGTGGCAGCAGGTTCAGTCATGTAGTCCAGACATCACTTTCCTGGCAATGTGTTCCAGCTCCTCTGGTGGGATTCTGAGGCATTCCCAGCCTAGATATATAATCTCTATAGCATGTTCTGGGTCTGCCCTGGGGTCTCCTAACAGTTGGACATGCCCAGAAGACTCCAAAGGGAGACTCCCTGGAGGCATCCTGATACTATACGCCAACTACCTCAACTGCCTCTTTTAGATGTGAAGGAGCAGCAGTTCTGCTCCGAGTCCCTTTGAGATGTCTAAACTCAGCACCCTGTCTCTAAGGGTAAGTCCAGCCACCCTATGAAAGAAACTCATAGGGTCGCCACTTGTATTCACAATCTTACTCTTCATGCCCATAGATGAGGGTTAGAGCATAGACTAACTGGTAAATTGAAAGTTTTGCCTTTCAGCTCAGTTCCTTCTTCACCACAACGGTCTGGTACAACATCTGCATTACTGCTGATGCTGCCACTATCTGCCTGTCAATTTCACGCTAAATTTTACCCTCACTCATGAACAAGACCCTGAGACACTTAACCCCCTTCACATGGGGCAGCAACTCACTCCCAGCCCAGTTTGTCTTGTTTATTTAGCTGTTTTACAGAAAGGATTCTTTAGAACTGGACTATTGTAAGGAAAACATGCACACTGGCCCCTCCTTACAGATTTTTTTTATCACCAGCTTTACTGTGTTTTAATAATTTATATACTGTATATAATTTACATGCCTGTAGAAAATATTTTTCTGTGCTCAAAAATGTTACTACAAGCTCAGAAATAAGATGCAAATATATTTCCACAAAGATCAGGCTTGTATTTTGAGCATGTGGAAAAATGAATGGACTGCACTGGATATCCTCTCAGAGAGTGTTGGTGGTACTCCACCAGGGTCTACTTGGTATGG
Source organism: Monopterus albus (assembly GCF_001952655.1). Taxonomy (NCBI): domain Eukaryota; kingdom Metazoa; phylum Chordata; class Actinopteri; order Synbranchiformes; family Synbranchidae; genus Monopterus; species Monopterus albus. The sequence goes on along the minus strand of NW_018128089.1, from coordinate 979,290 downwards.
TCCTCTAACCACTGACATAGCCTGAGGCAGTAAGTCTGTGGACTTACAGTGGAAAAGGACCGGCCCGGATATCTCAGCGTCTTCCAGAGTTGCTCCAGCCTCTTCTTAAAACTGTAAACTGTGAAAATGTCAATGATTCCAATGAAGTAGCGCTGCTCAGGGCCATCAATGACATGCAGGGGATTCTTTACATTGGGCAGTAAACGTCGGTTTTGGGTCACAAGGTCTCGAAGCTCAGCTGGGCCACTGCCTGGCCCTAGAAGCTTTGGGGAAATTGGAAGAGTACTACTACTTGATGCATCTCCTGCTTGTGGTTGTTTCAAACAGCTGTTATTTGCTTCATGTAAGGTGAATTCATCTTCTCGGACTGCCCCAGGGACAATGGTGATGGCTGCGTAGATAGGGCTGGAGCCTGGATTCAATGATCTAAAATGATAAGAGTTGCAAGGAAGGTAGGTGGGTATGAGTCGCAGCAATTGTGTGGCCTTGTTATAAGTTAATCTGTTTTGAAATGCTGTGCTTTGTCTAGACAGGCAGGTGACAAAACTACAAATCACACTAGATTCTAAATAATTACAACCACCCTTGAATACATATAACAGTCACATAGCATAATGTTTCCACAAACTTCCTAACCTCCAGTTAGTCTGGCAGGCCTTCAAGAAGAGTCAATGAGATTTGAGGAATTTCTTCAATATTTTTTTGAAAAAATAAGGGCTACTAGGCCTGTGTGACACCAAATTCTGTGACCCATCGATTTCTGTGACCACAGGAGGCGCTGTTGTCACTTTTCAGCTTTAAATCTACCAAACAGTTTTAACTCTACGAAACAGGCATTTTCCGTACGCAAACAGCGTAAGGGCAGCCAGGCGACCGCCCGTGCACGTTAATCTCAGCGACTCTACTTCTGATCTGTCCTTAAGGCTTTGGCTTGCTCTGTTGTCTCTGACCAGTTTGAGCTTTCTCTTTGTCCTCTTTTTCTAAGATAGTGTATAGTCCGAACTCCACTGGGTCCCCCACTGTCATAGTACCCCTAAGGCTGTTTAAAGAAGCATTTGGAACCATTGGCCCAGTTTTTGAAACTATCTGAACTGGGGTTTGCTCCTGTGGCCTCTAAGCATGTTGGCCCCTCCTTAAGAAACCTCACCTTGATCCATTGGTCCTATCAAGCTTCAGACCAATCTCCCATTTGCTGTTTTTCTCCAAAGTCCTAAAAAAGACTATAGAAGCAAACCGTATCTTTGAAAATTTTCAATTGGGTTTCAGCATTGCTCAAAGTTTTTAATGATATTCTTTTATGGGTAGACACCAAAAATCCTGTTCTATTGGTGCTTCTGGATTTTAATGTAGCTTTTGACACCGGTAGATCATGCTATTTTAATAACTCATCTCAGTGAGGTTGTAGGTATTCAGGGCTCAGTTTTAAATTGGTTTAAATCCTATTAAACAACAGAAGCTTATCTGTCATGATTGGCGGTAGCCCCTTTTTGCGAGTTGCGCTTTCCTGTGGTGTACCTCAAGGTTTGATTCTTGGCCCCATCTTATTTTCCCTGTACTGTATATGTTCCCTTTGGGGTCTATTATAGAGAAGTATAATCTCTCACGGTTATGCTGATGATATCCAGATTTATTTACCTGCGAGGCTGAAAGAAGGTCAGTTTTTGCTGTCTTTTTATGACTGCTTAAATGAAATAAAATCATGGTTATGGATAGGCAGATCAGTGCAGTGGTAAAAACCAGTTTCTTCCAGCTTTGCATGCTTGCAAAAGTTACATCTTTTTTGAATCATCATAATCTTGAGAAGGCTATCCATGCTTTTATTAGTTCCAGATTTGATTATTGTAATATGCTCTATGTAGGACTTAGTCAGTCCTCACTTTTTTGCCTTCAATTGGAGAAAAATGCAGCTGCTTGTTTTTTAATACTCCTAAATGCGAGCACATTACACCTGTTTTACACTCTCCCCACTGACTCTCTATTTGTTTTAGGATTGATTTTAAACTTCTAGTGTTTGTTTTTAAGGAGCTAAATGGCTTGGGTCCTCCTTATCTCGCTGAGATTCTGAACTTCTGTAGGTGTTCTGGAGCTCTTGGATCAGCTGATCAGTGCTTACTGGAAATCCCAAGAACAAAGTACAAAAGATGGGGGGACTGGGCCTTTTCTGTTGTTGCCCCTAAGTAGTAGAACACATCATTTGAGTTGCACCTGATTTCGGATACTGTTTCATTTAAAGCTAATTTTAAAACCTACTTATTTAAATTTAACCAAGCAACTTAAGGATTATTTAAGCATTTGACCACTTCTGGGGATAAGACCTGCGCTAACAGACAGTGACAAACAGGTACAGATGTATAACAGCACTGTAAATTAACAGTAAACTTAACCAGGGTCATTGGCTATGAAATGTTGAGAAGCCCATCCTTGAATGTTAAAAAAGGGTGTCCAGTGGTCGAATGCTTAAAGCACATAACACATAACCCCTGCCCCTGCATCCACAGTTTGGTTCCCTTGTTGCACACCTGACCTCTATCCCTGTCTGCCATTGTTTCCCAGCTCTATTATCAACTATCAAATGAAAGGCAAAACTCCCCCCAAAAATAAACAAAACAATATCAGGAAACCTAATTAAAGAGACTAACTTTTTGGTTCTTGTGATGAGAGTAGCAAAGGAGAGACTCTGGTGACGCTCATCGTGGTGTAAGGGCTGATGGGCCAGGAGAAGACTGTAGTCCAACACATTGAGCCTCCGGAGGAATTGTGTGTCAATCTCCATCTGCCGCAGTAGCCAGGGACGCTCCCTGTCTGCACACACAAATATGTTTAATATGTTACTGCTGGCATTTACACACATCTTTGGCATTGAATTTTTATTTCAATTAGATAATGGAATGCATTTTCCACAACTGTAGAAACAATGTACTGGTTGGCCTGAGGGGGGTGTAATAATTCTACTCTTCTGGCATTTGACTGACAAAACACATAAACATCACCTTCAGTTTCCTTACCGAGAGTGATGTACTGGCCTTCAAAGTTGAGGTCTTTCAGAACCACAATAATCTGGCTTCCTTCTGGTGCAGGTTCTGTCCAACGACTCACCTCACAGCCCTTAATGTCATATCTGGCAACACAAAACACACATCAAACTACATTATGTAGACACTGTACTGCTACTACTCGTGCTTTGTATTTCTGAGGGAAAGCAAACCAAACGTACCTGGCACTGATTCGATCATCTGGATAAGACACATTCTGCATTACAATGAAATATTTCTGAAAAAGACAAGTATAAAAGGAAATGTGTTTTAAAATACTTTATAATATCCTGTAATTCTAGTGCTACCGAGATCAGTGATAAAATTTTCTTTACCTTCAGTCTGTGTGGGATGTTAATCCTGTGGACACCTTGAAAAACAGTGAGAATCACTTAGTCCATCACAACATATTATCTGACATACATATATATATTTATATTGTGGTTGTGGCCAATTTGGGTTAAGAAGGAAAGTGAGGACATCTCCAGTGTCTATATGTGGAGCCTTTTTACAATAATTGCAGATCATCGAGACGTCAAATAGTTAGGAGCAGCACCTTAAAGTTACACTGACTTGGCTGCTATCTTCTAAAGTAAGAAGTTAATTAGTAATAACTATACTTGTGACATTAAGTGTCAAAACATTTATCCACATGTTCTACAAACCTTTTGACTGTCTCTCTCAAATATTGGGTCATTTTAATAATTAAGTACCTAGCTAACTAGCTAAATTAGCTGAGCTTACACAGAATTGGCTTGCAAGGCTGTTCAAGTCATTTCAAGCAGTAATTTGCTGATAATTCCTGCTGTTAATTGCCAGTTTGAAATGATTTTAAGCTATATGAGTCCTGTAACCTGCTACAATTTTTGACCGCTCACTGTCACAACTCTTCTATCTTAAGGGCCCTGGTTGTAGCAAGCTTGCTGGCAGACAGTAAATTGTAGGCATTCAGTAGATACACAGTAAGATTTATTTTACTTGTGTTTCTGGGCCCATTTGAAGTCCAAAAGTCACTCTCCTTTTAGCTGTGTTTTGGTCTCCACCAACTCCTGAGATACTAAATGTTCTATGTTCACCATCGTTCGGTCCTGAGCAGGTAGCATACATTGGGTTTATCAGAACTTTTTTCACAGCCACCTACAGGTAAATGATGCTTAAATAAGAGTGAGAGCAAACTGAAAGAGTAAATGTATCCTAACTAACTCAGTGAGCTTAAAGAGGCCAAAAAGCTGTGCAAAGCTGTAGGGACCAGGAGAGTCAGGGGATCTGCGTGGGTGAGTGTTATTTATTTGAAAGGGTGAAGCACGTTTTAACTGAAAAAATGTTACATAGTTTTACTTACTCTCTTCACATTGCTGCTGACATGTTTCAAAACACCATAACCTCAGAGACCAGTTTCTTTTTTTCCAGACAACTTGGTTTTTGTGTATTTTAGTATTGAACCAATTCAACTTACAGAGATTTTAAACATGCTTGAGGTAGGATTTGTTTTCGTCATTTATATATTTATTGTCAAAATTATGCCATGAACTGTTAACAGGTGACAAGTTAAAGGAAAAACCTGAATGCTTGACCCTTACAGTGAGGCGAGGTTATCTGTCATGGTTTGGGTCAACCTGTCTACACTACTACACTACACTACTCTGTTGTTGCAGCTTTTTTATAAATGGCTATCACAGATTTTTACTTGATCACAGTAATCAGCTTCTGGCATAGTGGTTCATATTACTAGACCAGCAGAGAGTTGGTGCAATCTTGGAACCAGTTTTTCTGGCCAAGAGCCAATTCTTTGGCTGCTGAGACACAAAAAACTGGTTCAAAATTAGGCACTGGCTCTGAGCCAGCCCAAGAATTGTCTTGTTTGAAAAGGGGTATGGGAGAGTTTGGAGCGACATGTTAGACCGCGCTCTCCACCACCATCATCAAAACACCACATGAGGGAATATCTTTATAACAATGTTGTTCATCCCTCCATTAGAATTCAGAGACTTTGAGTCAATACCAAGTCTCACAGTGTGAGGAGCTGCCAGATTGTTCTATGCCTTGTCTAGACTCTCCAGCGTTTCTCCCTGACTGCTTTCCTGGTACCGGACCCTTGCCTGCTCTACCGACATGTGATCCAGCCTGCTCCCTCCTGTCTGACTGCCAACCTGAGATCAACACCCTGCCTGTTCAACCAACCTGCACTTCTGCCTTGCCTTCCCTGCTGCCCTGCCGGAGACTTCGACCTTGGACTGTATTACGTACCACTCTTCTGCCTGATCCCCCAAGACTGTATGTTTTTCTGCTAGAATCACAAAAGGACAGTAAAGTCTGTGCTACTGCCTCAGCTGACTGGCTTTTTAATTGGGTTCACTCTATCTTCACGGGAGCGTCACTCACCTCCCTGACACCAAGTTGCACTAAAACTATTCTGGTGGTACATGGTGGCCCAGCACCTTACTGAGACACTTTATGTCAGGGTTTCCTTTCATTTGTCACTAGCCTTTTTCTTGGTCAAATGCAGTGTGTGTGTGTGTGTGTGTGTGTGTGTGTGTGTGTGTGTGTGTGTGTGTTTGTACCTAGGAACTTGACCAGTAGTGAATGTGGGTATGTCCTCAGATGTTCCATATAGATCTTCAGGTTGGCCAGAAGAAATTTCATTTCCCTTTTGTTCTGGGTCTTCAAAAAGAAGCGTTTATCATTTCTAGAAGTTCAAAATCACAGAGTAAGTAGATGCTCTATTAATAATATAACAACCCTAATTTTTATAATAAAAAGTGTTTTTTTTCTGTGTTGTCTCAGATTCACCAATGCCTAATGCAACATACTGGATGGAGTCATAAAATCTGCCATCTACCTTTAGAACTTTACTTTCTCAAACTATAAGACAATTTAAGCAGCTTTTTGCACACTTTATCATGCTAACTGTGTTTGCCACCTCTATTGTAGGGATGTGTAGAAGTGAGGGCACACAAAACAAAGTACATGAGGGAACATTTTAGTGACATCTTAGATGTTTTCTAAATAAACTTGAGACCCTTTCACAAGTAAATGCAGAAAGTAGCCACTTGTAATAAGAGAGCTGAAGTCATGATGTCATGTCCACACTAATCTCTGGTCCACTAGTTTCTGTAACTCAAGACAGTCTCTCATACAACATTTCTTTCATCAGTATGTCTGAAAAAATTAAGTGTGTTCTGGGGTTTAAGTTTCTTAATATAAGACAAATTGCCAGCCAGTTAGTTACTGTAGTAAGCTCACACAGGTTGCCCTAATATACATTGTTGTGTGTGAGTCATTGTTTATTTGAATTCCTAAACACAAAGGTGAGTGCAAATTTATCACGACCCTTAGAGCTGCAATGGAGACACTTAGGGGAAATACACCCACTTGAAATCAACATGAATTATCCTTAAAAGCCCTTAAAGTTAGGTTTGGAGTTATGGTACGAGATGCTGTACATAAGGGCTTAAGGGTCTGGCATGTTGGATTTCACTCCAAATGTCAGTGTCTTATGAACAGTGAAACCATCATGTGTGAGTGAGTTATCAGCTGGTGTGTGGTGACTCACGTCAGGAAGAAATCAGCCTTGCTTTTAGAGTTACTGATGAACTGGAGGTAGCAGTTTTCAGAGCAGAGTGACTGCTGATACTCCTGCTCTGTTATTCCCAAAGAGCCTCGCAGGCTTGCAAAAACCGGGCCTGGACGTCTCCATTGTATAATCCTACACACACACATGCACACACAATCATGGCCAAAAATATTAGTAGTATTTCTGTCAGATAACTCACCACCACTCCCAGAAAATTGTTGCAAACACAAATTTTTTGGTATTCTCATGTTTATTTCTTTAGTCAACATTGGAACAACACAAAAAAACAGAAAAAGCTAAATCTGATCCATTCCACACAGAGCTCCAAAAATGGACTGGACAGAATTATTGACACATTGTGTTGCACCTACCTTATGAATCTGGGTGACCACTACTCTAAAATCATCGTCGGATACATCCCTCTAGAGCAGAAGACATAAGAAGTTTGTGACTGAGAATAACAAAGGATAGTCATCTATTAACTAATCTTTAATTTATTCATTTATTCATGCTATGTATCTTTATGCATTAGAATCCGAATCAATCATCTTTATTTGCCAAGTGTGTTGAATATGTCAGGTCCACTCGGCGCGACCTGCCTCTCTTCCGCCTTTCTCTCCTCTGCTCTCGATCCTGCGGGATCTGCACCTCAGCTGAGTTGCATTCAATAATTAGCGAGTCGTTTGTCGGTACGCACCGCTGGGGTGCATCCCGATGATTTCCTTCCCTACCTTATTTATACCTCTGGCAGATGCCCCACCGTCGCCGGAGCATTGAACTAATGTACCTATGCATGGTATTATGTTCGTACGTCATTTTGATTTCCTGGCTGACAGTTCCTGTGCTGTGGATCTCATTTTGGACGTTGGTTACGTGTTTTGTGTGAAACGTTCTTTTTATATCCAAGCTGACAGTTCCTGTGCTGTGGATATCATTTTCGTTCGCCTGTTCCCTTGGTTAGCCTGTCTATTCACCTGTTCGTCCTCATCCTCCTGCTCTCCTGAGTCCTGCCGTTAGTTTGTCTTTGTACCTGTTTGTCCAGGTCTCCTCCTCCATCTCAGCCCTACTTTGATTATATATGTACATGGACCTTGTTATGTTGTTACTTTGTGTTTTTGTTCCATTAAACCTCCTTTTTTTCTACTAGCACCTGGGTCAGCACACATGAGTCCTACCTCAGTTCTCTGGAGCTAACCATAACAGAATATTATATTATATTATACCATAACAACCACATACAAGGACAGTTGCTTCCCCGGCTGTCACTGATAAACACATATCCCATGATTTTATAACAGAATGACATCTCTCAGTGCAATAACTTGTAAATAAATAGCTTGCTCCTGTCAAACTGAGGTGTCAATGAGTGATTCATGGCCGTTGATTAATGGTGTGCTAATGCCCCATTCATGTTTAACACTTTGCTCCATTCTAACTCTTCTGATGATCAAACACTGTCAACTTTTATGACCCCTAACTACAGTTCACATGTCTGTGTTAGAATTTCACTTCAAAACATTTTATTATAGGTTTTATAACAGCATTAATGGTTTTTGTCAGGGTTTCCCTAGCAATAGGACTGATCCCAAAGGCTTAGGCTGTTGCTCTCTAAAGATTATTAGATGTAAAACTTAATGTTTCTTTCTAAAGTAAGAATTTCATTGTACAGGGAAACACATTTCCTGACTGTGCATATGACAATAAATACTTTGACCTTGACCTAAATTAAATATTAAATAAATCACAGGGATTAAGGGTTAGTGTCAGGGTTTAGTTTCAAGGAGGTTTACCACCAATAGTTTTGATAAATGTATGGCTTAAAACCAAATTATTTAAGTATCTTTTCAGAATTGTTGAGAATTGAGAAAAATTAAATAATTATCTTAAGCATAGGGAAAGGTGGTTGTTTCTCCCCATATAATTTAATTTTAAGGATGTTTAGCCTAACAGCTTTGTTAGATGTAAGATTTTAATTTAGAATATAAATAAATATTAGTCTAATAAACCAGATAATTATCTTAATTTAGGAAATGTGTCTGCTCCACCCGTTATAATGTTTTGATAGATGTAAGAATGAAGGCTGAATTATAATTAATTAATTGATTTTTTTCCCAAAATAGCTGTAATTAAATTTAAAAAATCAAATATTTAGATACCCTCTTTTTTAACAGTATAACTTTAACAGAAGGCTTAGCGCAATGTTCCTTTGAGTACTGAAAACATTAAATCCGATATGTAGCGAGGGTCCAACAATCCAATGGTGATCGCCAGCATCTAAATCCTTCAGTTGTCGTCTCGTCCCACAGAGGGGTGTTACAAAAGGCTTCTACAGTGTCCTTCAGTAATGGATGCAGGGTAAAACTGGTGCCTGGAGAGTATAAGCAACTGAAATGCAGGCAGCATTCTGACAATGTTTTTTTCTCTAGAGTCTGCACCGTCATGGTGTTTAAGCCAGATGCTGTTGTAGTTCATCATGCTGTCCACTTTGACACAGCAACCAGTTGGAATTGTGTGCGTTCACAACCTGTCCTCTCATTTTCAGGAGGAGGCTCTTGGATTTTATCATTCTGAAATCATTACAAACTACAGGTGAATCTCAATAAATTTGAATATCGTGGAAAAGTCCATTTATTTCAGTAATTCAACTCAAATAGTGAAACTCGTGTACTATATAAATTCAGTACACACAGACTGAAGTAGTTTAAGCTGTTGGGTCTTTTAATTGTGATGATTTTGGCCCACATTTAACAAAAACCCACCAAATCACTATCTCAATAAATTAGAATATGGTGATATGCCACTCAGCTAGTCTCAACTCAAAACACCTGCAAAGGTGTCCTGAGCCTTCAAAATGGTCACTCAGTTTGGTTCACTAGGCTACACAATCATGGGGAAGACTGCTGATCTGACAGTTGTCCAGGAGACAATCATCGACACCCTTCACAAGGAGGGTAAGCGACAAACATTCATTGCCAAAGAAACTGGCTGTTCACAGAGTGCTGTATCCATGCATGTTAACAGAAAGTTGAGTGGTAGGAAAAAGTGCCCACACACTCTCACTGTGCTCTCCCAGTGGATTAAAAACCATCAGAGTGAAAGAACAAGAAGTAGAAGGCACATTGAAGACTGACCTCCACTGAATGTAGCAGGGACAGTCAAAGCTAACAGCAATGAGAAGCTGCTGTCAGACCTTCATTTTACAAGCATGTTTATAGCCCTGTCAGAGAGTCAGTGTGTGGACACCTGTTGTACGTAGCTGAGCTAGCAGTGCTACTACGAGAGGCTTTCTGGTGTGTGTCTGTGGGTTTTAGAAAAATGCTGTTTTTACACACTGTGAATTTTGTTGGAAAAATCACTTGCATGGACATGACATGCTGGCAAAGCTATGTGATTATGTGTAGAGCTAAAATATATTTAGGTGTAGTTAGTCTTCAAGCATTTGTAAGTGTAATAATTCATTCTGCTTGTAGTTGGAGGTAGGCTGTCAAGAGTTTACAGATATCTCTTTTACAATGGTGGCTTGTGGGGAAAAACATTTTGGTCTACAGGGTATTTTATTTTATTTTGTTGTAGTACCATGAATGGTCAAAGGGACAAATTAACAGCAAGGATGACTGCTCTCTTAATACATCCATGGGCTACATCCTTGAAAAACAGTGGCAAAAAATGACAACAAGGAATAAGACTGATGCAACTGATACAGCAAACATTTGTTTAACTTCATTCATTCACCCTGACACTGTCTTCATGTTAGATGACTGCTGAATGGGAGAACGGGTTGTTTTGTTTTGCCCTAAATGTGGGCCAAAATCATTACAATTAAAAAACCCAACGGCTTAAACTACTTCAGTCTGTGTGTACTGAATTTATATAATACACAAGTTTCACTATTTGAGTTGAATTACTGAAATAAAGGGACTTTTCCACGATATTCTATTTTATTGAGATGCACCTGTATTTGGAGTTATAATGGGTTCAAAGCTAATCTAGAGGTACCCAAGATTAAACATTAAATGGCTGGAAATGAGCAAAATGAGCAGCCATGGGCTCTTTAAATAATTAAACCAGCTCTTTTTTGGAGAGAATCTTACCTTATTTATTTAGTTAAACACAGCTGTTAAGGACAGTGTTTTTAAAGGTGTTCACCAATGGTGGAGGATCTGTTAGTGAAAAATGTTGTGTTATTCATTTCAGATTAATTCCCTGTTGTCAGTCAGTTTTTTGACAAAGTGAAAGTAACAATCAAGTGTGAAAAAACTTAAAAGTGTGACATTATCAAAGGCCATAAATCTTTGACATCACACCTCAGTTTGATTGGAGCAGTAATCTTATAGTCTCTGATATGTAAAGCATGAAGGGGTAAAGAATACATCTGAATCTGAGTGTTCTATGTAAACATTGTGTGTGAGTGTTGTGTTATTGGGACTGCATATACAACACAACAGATATGTATCTGCTGCTGAGTCAGCAGAGTGTGAAGCAGCAGCACACAGCTGTGTGTTGAACTGGCCTGTGACTGTTAAGCAGCAGCAGGGTAGACACTGCATATCACTCGTTTGTTGAAGACCTTGTTCAGGAGAGGATTCCTCTGTTCAGCTGGGGTATTAGTTTGTTTTCACATGTAGCAGAAAATCAACTGCGGCAAATACCAACTGATGCTCTTTTTAGATGCATTTTAGATGTTAGTGATTGGACATCACAATTTTTACAACTCAGTTAAACACTGACATTTTAAATTATTAAGGACTTCCCCTGGTGGCAACTTTGACTTAGAACTAATTTTTGGGCTTATATGGGGTATGTCACCATTTCGGTTTATTTCCAGCAGGCTAGATAACTGCAATGCTCTTCACCCACAAAGTAGTAAAATAAAATAAAAGATTTTTCTCCTTCCTTCTGTTTTCTTTTTTCTATTTTTCTCAGTGGTGTTTCATTTCATTTTGATCATTTTTATTTCTAGTGTGTATGAGTCTGAAGTTGTTTTACTGTTTTATATTTGTGCTGTCTGACACAATGTCTCCACAACCTATTTTTCAGGATGAAAACAAAACTAAAGCTAAATAAAAAGTAACATAATGATAATGAGAACTATGACAAAATGTTTTACACTTTTGATCAATCAATAAAAAGTAAATGCTAATGTGAAAGATAGATGAATGGACGTCAAGTAACTTAATAACCTGCTGCATCTGTGGAATCACAAACTGTAGGTGCTGATCAGTAAAACAGTTTCCTCCACCAGAATTCAAATAGGAAATACTGAAATGTCACCACTGGTGATCAGTACTCACTGTTGGTGCGTTGTCAATAGAGCTTTGGATAGCTGCTGCCAATCCCTCCTTCATCATGCAGGTTAGGCTGTAGAACTCATGTTGCTGATCAATCTGAAACAAGCCCAGAAGCTTCCACTGTTGCCTCAAACCTCCCCACCTCCTCTGTTTCACTGTGCCGCCGTGCTGATGGTGACCACCTGTAGCCGCTGACATCGCCATCTACACAGATACACAAATTTACAGTCACTTGATATTGTACTGTTGATTTCTTTAGGGGCAGTGTGGCCAGCTCTCCTCTGTGGGTCACAGAAGAGTGGACCTGCAGCATAGGTTGGCGGCCAGACTTGAACCGCCACTGTTAAGCACACACTGTGCTGTATATATGGTGAGTCGCGCCGTAACCATTTGGCTGATGTCTGATCTGACTCTTTTTATTCAGATGTTAAAGTAACACTTTATTAATCTCTATGGGGGGAATTCAGGTGTTGCAGCAGCAAAGCAAAAGCCTCAGTAAAAAATTGCCTACAATAAAACAAACTGTTATAAAATGGAGAATAAAATAACAAGAATATAGAACATGTATAAAATATGTTATTCACAAGGTCATCAACTATTTTTTAGTAGATAACAAATTGCTACCTCATTTACTCTATAACATCCTAATGCCGTGATATCTAATTTCCAGCATTTAGGCCATTACGAGGGTAATCGGGACCAAAAGCAAATGAATGTCCATTCGACTGCCAGTTTCTACTTGAAACTTCTTGAATTCTTTACTTATCTTAGACTTCTTTACAAAATTAATTTCACCCCCTTAGTTGTAAAATTAAAAGCCAATGATTAGTATTTGAGATTGTTCTAGTTTTCAGTGCAGTAAAAATGATATTTCTTCCCAAATAACTGTAGCTATTTCAGTGTCTTCCTATACTTCTAGCCAAATCATTCTTTAAACAGCTATAGTTGGCCATCCTTTCATTTCTGTGGAATTAAAAAAAACCATACATGTATAAACCGAAGTAGGAGTGTGGGCTGCCCTTCCCTGATTTCCACCAGTTTTACTGATCTACTAATATGAAAATGTTGTTTTTGTGACTGAATAATACACAACTGCAACTCTTACTTAGTTAGAGCTAGAACGGGAAAAGGAACATTAGAAAAGATGATGTATGGAAAAGGTGTAAATACACATAGCCATATAAGAATTTGGAAATAAACAGTTCTTCTGTGGAAAGCCTTTTCTTTTACCAATAGCTGAAAATCTTTCGTTTCTACCATCTTGTTTGAACAGTATTTTCTTTAACAGTGGGAAGACCTTTGGATACAGTACACACATCTAGTTTTGGCCTCTTTTTACCAACATTGAGAGAAATATGCCAATAATATGTACATACAGTATGTGTCTATGTAGTCAAACGTGCTATAAATGTAGAGGTTTTCAAAGCTCCAACAAAAATAAATAAATAAGTAAAAGCAGTGTCATAGGTCAGAGAGGCCAGTGACAAACACAAAAGAGAACTCACTATCAGCTGAGTCTTTAACAAGGTAACTATAGAGACCAACACAAAGGGATGATAGTTTCATAATGTGTTCTGTTGTTAACGGCACAATGCTGATCCTCCAACCACTATATCTATTCATTAAAACACATGTAACACATTGTTCAACGATGCCAAAATTTGCTACAATAAATGGTTAAAACACAAGTAAAACGATGTTCCATTAATCAGTAGATCCATAGGAGCATAGGACAAAGAGTCAATAGAACAGTTAAAACAACAAAAAAAATGCTAAATGAATTTTAAATAGCTTGTCATTGCCACAAATACTCACTATAGCACCAAATGTGGATTAAAGCACTGCTGGAACTAGTTTCTTTTAAACTTATCATTCCAATCAATTGTAATTTCTGGTGTAATATTCCAACAGCCATAGCTTGTGTCTGACTTAAAGCTCAACCGCCTACCTCAGCTGTCAGCCGGGATGATTTGGCAGATGACATTTTGAGATTAGATTTTTGAAGTGCTTTCCCAATCACTGGCCGGTCTTGCCCTCAGTGTCTTGTATGGTGCTCGAACAGGCTGTTAGCTCCACCTGATGGACTGTGTCTCCACTGATCCCAGTCTCACCACAGGAACAGTTCCAGTTTAAAAGCTCTAGGATGCCAGTAAGACTTTGGGCCGTGTAGTGTGAGCAGCCCCATGTTTTGTTTGTCTTTGTTTTGGTTTCTAGTGATGCTTTGTTGGATTTTGTGTGTTTTGTATTTTGCTTTGTTTTATGTTTAAGTTATTGTTTAGTTTTGGTTATTATGAAATTCAGTGGGGGTGTATACTCCTCTGTAACTTTTCTGTCCACCCGCTTTTATCTCTAGACTTACATCTTACGAGTTGTAACACTTCCCAATATGAAATCCTTTTGCAAGTTTGTTATGCTGTTTGGTACTTCCATAGCAACAAGCATGACGCAAGGCTGCTTACACCTTTTGAGCTCTTTTCTCTGTTACTGCTGACACTCACAGCCTCACTTTGCATTTGACTGTGAAACGAAAGCTTCTTTTCTGATCCAAAGCTTGTTGTGACCCTGTTTGATGTTCCGCTTGAGTATTCAGGTTGCTGGGCTTTGAAGACCACATCTTTAAGAGCGGATTTCAGCGAGGTGGACAGTGTTCTATTACTGTTAATTATTACTGCCACTTTTTTTTGCACCCCAGCTATTACAGTATGTTGAAATAAAGTGTCACCTCTTATGTTTGGCTTCAAATGGACCTCAGCAATTTAAAGTTACATACATACGTAAATAAAAACTCTGTGTCTCTCAGGTTTAAATGTCACAACATCAGCAACAACAAAAAAAAAAATCAGTTAAAACTGTCTCCATGTAGCCATGGTGATCTCAGCTTTGTAAAAACAACTAATTATCCAATTATTCCTTGAGCTGTCCTAGATAGAGCATGTTTTTCCACAGGGGTATAAGACTGACCCCACTATAATAAGTTCCCAGTTCTCAGTAAAACAGTTACTCTATTACTTATCTATTATGATGGTTTTTTTAAAGGCCTCACTATTCAGTCATCTGGTGGGTAACCTCTCAGAAACTAGTGTTTGGGCAGAACAACACAGAGAAGACTTGACAACGTGTTGCAGAATTCTGGAACCCCCCCACCTTTGCACCAGCACCCAAACACTCAACACCAACTAACAACAACCAGCTAACTGTTCATGCAATATTTACTCAATGAATATACCTAAATAAATGTGTGTATTCAATAGCAAATTGCTGCCTTGATGTCCTCAGCCATGTATATACAGTACATGTAAATACACAGTCTACAAGGAAATTATATGTACTGATGAAAAGAGATGTGTAACACTCTAAACAAAGTGGGTAATTGAGAAACCCCATATTTCAAAAGGAGGGCGGAGAGGATCACGGAGAGGTTTTTTTAAACTTACTGTTTAGTGTTAAGTCCCACAGAGAAGTGAAAACATCACTCCCTTTCAAGTAGCTCCAAGGTCAGTAAATCCAACCAGTGGTTGTTGCGTCTCGCCCCCACACGACCACATACATTCCCAAAGTAGTGAAATTAAAATGAGTAAAATGAGTCCCTGTACAGGAACATTCCCAGACATGCAGTAACCTCAGGCCCTGTATTTTTCTTCACATCCTCTGGTCACAGTGCAGCAGGAGAGAAAATAGTTCCACAAAACCAGGTTCAGGCGAAAAATTCCGCTTTTAAAATGGCACCGGTGGATTTCAGGCAAGGTTACATGAATGCACTGGAAATTATGACCATTCAAGGAGGTCCTTGAACTTTCAAGTAAGATTTTATTTTGTTAGAAAAAAAATCTTGCAAGTGAGAGTTTGTAAGTTGCTTCTGCATAAAAATACTAGAGCATACGTACACCTCATTTTTGGAGCTTTAAGTAACACCTAAGATGATAATTCACCGCTGTAACACTGTAGATAAGTCAAAAAACAAGGAAAAGCATGACATGGGCTCTTTAAATATAAGTCTGCATGCTGTGAATAATTTTTATGAACATGTTTAGTGCTTTTAATATTTCCATAACACTTCAGAATTGCAAATAGGTATATTGTTATAAACATAGTGATGTATTTTCAAGAAAAACCATGATCTTGTAAGACAGTACAGGACTTTTATTTGAAAAATAAAAAGTAGGCTACTTAAAATGGATTTTCAAAAATATCTCTCTCCTCCCCACGTCAGTCTTAGCTGTCGCCTGTTCCCCTTATCAAGGACTATATAGGCAGTCTGTCTATCAGTAAATTAGCACATTTGTACCATGTTTGAGTTAACCTGGCAAGACAGCTCATTCCTGAGGAAGGCCAGGAACACATGCCAGATCCTGTTCATGCCCGCTTCTTCTGAGCCTCCTGATTCTCCTCAGCTGGTTTTCTGTTTCAGGGTCCTCATCAACACCACCAGTCTGGTTCATCTCTCTCTGCACTGTCCACACCATAGCTTCTGCCATGATAGTTTCCTGCTCTGGATTCCTGCCTCAATCACCTCACTCCTACCTGGACTCGCCCCATGTCTCTTGGTCTCCTGGTGTTGGAGTCATTATTTCCTGTGTCTCCTAGTTCTGTTCTTCCATGGTGTGTGTGTGTGTGTGATTTTTGCTCCCCTGCCTTGCAGTTTCTTTTGTTCTCCTGAGTTTTGCTACCAGGTCAATTGCAATTCCATCCATCCATTATCTATACTGCTTATCCTGAACAGGGTCACAGGGTCACAAGGGGCGCAGGAGCCAATCCCAGCTAACCTTGGGCAAGAGGCGGGGTCCACCCTGGTTAGCATTCAGGTTAACATTTCACATCATCAATACTAATGATGGCTTTTTCCATTTGACTGGAATAATTTACCAACTTCACTTATATTCATTACTATGGTTTCAAGACTTTGCTTGTTTGCCTCAAATGTACTTGTTCATGTTGCAGATTTTAACTTAGACTGTTGGTAAACCTCGTAATGTTACTTTATTTGTCAGTAAAAATGTGTTTTATTTCTTGTTAGTTTTATGCTGATAACACAGATGTTGAGGGTGTGGTTAGGAGAGTATGCTTGTATGTTTTATCGTTGTTATTATTATTATTTGTAGTAGTTGCATTGTTTGTTTGGAATACTCTGTTATGATGTATTTATATTTGGTTAATGATTTGTTAATCTGCTTTTTCTTGAAGGACCCTCTCAAAAGTGAGGCAATGCATCTCAAGATGTTTGTCCTCTATTTAGTTTGGTAATAAATAAATAAAAATACATCTATAATGCATTTATTTAACTGGCCCATTATTCAAATGGGTGGCATCTGCACAACGTTTGTGCAGCAGTGTACTGTAGAGACAGACTTGGCAGAATTAAGTCAGAAGGACATGGCCAAGTCAGAGGAAACAACATGAAGTCACAGAGGCCTATAGCAAACAGAAGCATTTTAAATAAAAAGTGACATTTACATCTTTTTGTTTCAGCTTGTTTAACATTGGGTTCAATAACATATTCTCCACGTTTCATGCCTTTCAAACCAGTGATGCTGAGTGCAGGATGAACTCAGTGAACACAAGGCCTGGATCAGGGCTGTACTGTAGCATCCAGCCCCCACTTCATTTTACCCATGACTATGCTTTTGTGGGTGTGTGGGGGAGGCTTATACACTTTTATTCCAGATAGTTCTCACAACAAATACAGTGCTGGTTCGCGATGTAGCATGAATCAGTGGTGTTACATGTCACTGCTGTTTCAGAAAGGTATTTTCAGCTTTAAAAAGGAAACTGTTTCTCATCAGAGGAGGAAATACTTAGTAAATAGGCTATTTATGCAACTGAGCTGCCTGGGTGTCAAGTTAAGAAAATACTATGAGCTAAGCAGAATATATAAGCGATGCATCGTTCCGCTGGTCAGTGTTGATCTGTTACAACGATGGAAATAAAGAGAACATACACCAATATGGAACAAAAGCATTATTCAGGCTAATGCTCATCGCATGTACTGTTGCATATCACGGTTGTCATCATATAAAGAGTTTTACTTGCCTCCTGGCTCGTGGGTGTGGGGCAGTGCAGGTCGGTGCGCAGCCTCCGGGCTCGGTCGGTCAGTATCTGGGTGTGTGTGTGCGTGTCATCCTGCATACTGTGCGTGTGATGACATCGAGCGGAGTCTGTCTCCGTCACACCCAAGCACCGTCACCAGTCGCGCACTGCACCCTGTGCAATAATATGAACACGAATAACTCATAGTAGCAAGGCCGTAGTTTTGCATATGGACGGTAGGGACATGGCTGTACCAATACTTTGGGAGGACAGAAATGTCCCTACTAGTATTTGAGCAAACCCGTGCATATTATCTTTGGAGACATGGAGGCGGCAGTAGTTGTCGGTCAGTGCTGACAACGGTGCGTTATAGTGGCCGACTTCAGTAAAGTTGGAAAACTATTCACAGATTTGAAGTTTCTGGATTAATAGCAGAATGTTGCTAAAATATAAACGACGCCTCTCTTGTTTCGCACCAATGTAGACAACAAGCTACACGCTTATTTTTATCAAAATGAGGCGTCCGCTGCTCCAGACAAATAATATTGGTCTCAATGTGCAGCCAACTGTGAGACGAGTGCAGGGACCGTCTACAAAGTGCAGCACTGAAAAGAGATAAGCCTACTACAAAAATATTTAATAACTTTACTTTAAAATAAGTTTTTCATAATTTGGGGGGAAATTTATTGGGAAAAATATTCAGTAAGTTCACTCATATACTGTAGTGTCCCCAGAATCACTTCACACATTAATGGCTGCTGTTTGTTCATTTGGGGGGAAATTTATTGGGAAAAATATTCAGTAAGTTCACTCATATACTGTAGTGTCCCCAGAATCACTTCACACATTAATGGCTGCTGATTGTACAACACTTAGGTTGGAGAAGATATGCCTTTGTACACTTTCTGTGAAACTTTATTTGAAAAAATAGACTATTCACTGACGTCACTGTTAGACCGTAGTGTCATCAAAATCATTCATCATCATTGATTGGCTAGAAACCCCTTGAAAATGAATTATTTTGCATGTTGGAACAAGCAGCAGGCAAGAGAAGAAGAGTAGGTGTTCCTACCAATGTTGAGACCAAACCTACGCCCTTGCTTCTATTGCACTGCACTTCATCAGAGTAGACTACAGTTATGATTTGATACTATAAATAAAATGTCTTGTTACTGAGTACACTAACAAACAGTATATACTACAGATCCAACTGCATCCACCAACAGCAACATTATGGTAATGCAGCACTTTTACAATAACATAATCATACATTCTGCATAATGAGTATATTTTATTTTACATGCATTTTTTGTTAAAACGTTGAACTTTTAATACAATATTTTAAACGTGTTTGCTACATTATTTGAGTAAATGATCTATACATAAAACTGCATTAGCCTCAGTATGGTTTGCGGGTTAACCAGCAGGCGCCAGCAGAGAGCTCCTGATCGCTTTGATCAACTGTTTTTAATAGCACGAAGAAGAACACCAGGAAACGTAAGCCAACAGCCCTAACATACATATTAGAATGGTAAGAAAGCTAAGCTGATTAAATTTAAGCAGGGGAATTAAAAACAGCTATATCAAACTCAGAAACTGACAGCTTCGGACAATAATGAAGCCTGCGTCGACTAGCGCATACTTACTTTGCTAATCTTCATGGTTATGAGAAACATATTAGACATGAACGTTAATGTTAGTTGACGTGACATCGATTATAACCTGCTTTATAGTATTAGTTTATGTCCAGTTTAATACTGGCTTGTGCAAAAAAATATCTTATTTCTAAAATATTTCCACGCCAGTTTCTCGTGTGAATTTTTATTAAAATTGTTTTAAAGCTGATGCACACTATGTCGAATTTACAGCGGAATACGGTTCAGTCATAAACCGAGTTTATCTGATGTTGTGCTACATGGGTATATTTGCAAACTCTTAACTTGCAGATAATTGAATGGAGTTCATCGTGGCTTTCTCTGCACAGCTGAGCTGTCACTGCAGCTAGGTCGCCTCCAGGTTTCTGGACTGTAGGCTACTGGATACTTTAACAAATCAGACCCTTTTGTGACAGTACACAGTTTAAATTGGGCTTACTTGTTTTAACAACAGACTGACAAACAATGACAAGGTGTTCATGAAATAGAAGTTTCACATCAGCTTATGAGTTAAACATAATAATAGGAGTTGCTTAAAGTCTGACAAACTAAATAATTGACTTAGGCTTGAACCTCAAATAACTAACAGAAAACGTGCATTATAACGTGAGGGCATGGAGAATATAGGATTGAAGTTTGACCCCTACTGAAAGTCAGGATGTTTCATCCTCTGCTGTTTGATTTTGGCCACCTTTTTCAGTCTGCTCCTCCCTTCTCTCAGCTGTACCCAACTAGAAGTGTAATACTACTGTATATCACTGAAGTATTTCTTTAAACCTTATCAAAAAACACATACTGCTTTTATGTTTTCAGGCTACAGGAGTGGATCAAGCAGTTGGCATGAGTATTGTTGTCTTCAGCCTCCTGCTGTTTACATACTACTCAGTCTGGGTCATCGTCCTGGTAGGTGGTATTTGATTCCCTAAAATCCAAATTAGAGATCCTTGTTTCAACAAATGGCTTGTTTCAGCTGAGGAACCGTGCTCCTTGACTTAAATCATACACAGGTGTTCTGAACCTTAAACCTTGTCTTTCAGAATCTTTCTGCTGTGTCTGCACAGCACAGTTTCTAAGACTACCAATAGGAGGATGCTGTTGTTTAAAGGATAAGGCCAGTGATTTTCTATGTTTGGGTTAATTTCCACAAATCCCATACAGAGACTAAAACCAGCAACATGAACATGAGTTATTAAGAGTTTCCTGGTTTTGATCGGATTCCGAATATGATGTCTGGTTATGCATATCCCTGTATACATGACAAAAGCAAGTATCCTGATTACTGATGCCTACGACAATAAACCTTCAGCCTATTCAGCTGTGTCATCTTGTAGCCTCTCTGTTGATATGAATTAAAACATGTGGTAACTGCACTTATTTAGCTTTCTTTCTCTGTAGATCTAACTGGGATACTCATGTCAATGAATTTTGGGTACTCAGCATAGTGAGTGTGAATAATGGGTATGTGCTGTAGACTTCCACTGTTGTCCAACAACTATTAAAATCACAGCAGTGAGCCAAGGTGTGGGTCTGCAGTGGGGGATATATTTCATCCTCAGGAAAAACACAAGGGCCCTCTTTTTTCAAAAAACAGCTCCAAAGCCTAAGAACAGCTGTCACTTTGTACAGTCTCTGGTGTATGAGTCACCTGATTGCTGTTCTGTGTACACTACTCCGCTAGCTTATTGCGCTACATGTACCAACTCCCATAGAGCAATATGAATGTGAAAATCACCTGCGTGATTCCTTACTTTCAAAAAAGGACCATTTGAAAGGCCATCTCTCTCATAGCATTTTACCATTGCTGATACGCTAGTAGGAATTCAGCTTTTTAAAACCATGTTTAAAAAAAAATGCATCACTTAAATATGTGATATTTTGTTTTGTTCCAGCCTTTTGTTGACAGTGATCACATACTGCACAAGTATTTTCTCCCTCGGGAGTACTCAGTCATTCTGCCTGGCATTGCAGCAGTAATATTGCTCCTCTGTATAGGTGAGTAGACTTTCTACATCCTAAAACACAGCATAACTTTCAGTAGTGATGTTATGTGTGAATCCCAAGCTTTGAAGCTTGTGTCAGGCAGAGGGGGCGTTCTGAAATGCAGCCTCGCTTTGAAGCTTGTGTCGTTAGCACAACTGTCATGTGACCAATGACAAATGAGGCCTTGTTTTGCTGGAATCACGTGAATGATTCGGACTGAGTAAAACCTGGTTCACATGGACGACTCCCTCTCCTGTCAGTAGTGCATACCTCTGGTAGCATGACACTTGTCAGACAGCGTCTTTTATAAAATGGAGCCACAGACAAAAAGGACTTGTGAACATTTTGGCCAACTATTATTTCTAAATAAAAAAATCATTAACAAACACCCTCATCAGTTACACAGGCACATAGGTCACTTAAGTGCTTTTACTGCCCACAAAACTGTCTACCATAGCTAAAGCTTAAGCATAATATCACTGATAGCTGTCAGTGATGACTGCAACATTATTAGCTAGCTTGTTCATAATAATTGTGTTGTGCACCATAGAACTTGTCAGGGTCTGTTTGCTATACAGAATGTGTCCACTAGATGTCAGTACTAATAATAAGCTCCGAAACAAGGCTTCATGAGCTGAACCTTTTGGTGAAACTACTGGCCTCACGCTTCATCACGCCATCACCACCCTTTAGTATTAATATATTGACTTCTCAGACACTGCCTCTGAGTACTCGATAAATAGTAATAAATGAGGAATGTGTGTCATTTCTGTGTCCGAGTTAATACCACACTTATCTTCTCCACAGGGGCATTCACTGCAGTTTTCATGTGGAAAAATCGCAAGCCAAAGAAAGTGGACTAATTTCTGGGTGTTCAAGTGGCTGCTGTGGAATAAAATACGTTAATGTAGCCTTGATGCTAAACCCTATCTGGTGGTCCACATAAATCTCACATCTACAGTAATAACAGCTGATGTTCATGCTTACAAACCTTACAAAGTTTAATGAGATTTTTATATTTTGGTTCTATTTTAAGTTCATTGCAATAGAACTCAGCCACTATGTTTCAGATTGTACAGCCTTCTTCTTTGGCTCCCCATATGAGCGTATTAAAGATAATGAAAATGAATGTGCTGAAAACAACACAGTCTCGTTTTTCTACAGATTAAAAGTATGACACAAGAAGAATTTGAGATGTCGTAAAAATGGACAATAGTGTCTTTAAATTTGTCAGCGGATCTCTGTATTATCAGTGTTGCAAAGAATTCAGTTAGCTGAAAGGTTTATGGCATATTTATTGGATCATTTGAAATGTCCATCCACTCTGTAGGGTTATAAGGATCCAGTGGATAGTCCCTAAGACCATCTACTGCAAGGGCGAACCTGAGATGAGCCTGATTACAAGAAAATCACAACCTGCCCTTGCAACAGACACTGCTCCTGTTTCCCCTTAGATACTACCAGTGTATTGAAGTGTCCTTGAAGCTGTTTTTTCTGTAAAAATGAAACACAAAATATTTTTGTTAAGGCAAAAATGTAAATTCTCTATGTTGCCTGTTGCATGTTTTCATCATTTAGCTCCTCATGATGACATTATGTGACGGCAGTAATGTTTGGCTGGCTTCACTGTGGTTTTCATTAAGGATTGCTTTAAGGATGGTCGGAGATGCTTTCCACTCATTTTGACTCAAAATTTCCTTCGAGGTAGTAAAACATGTTACATCAGGTTCAAATAGGCTAACTAATTCTAAAGACACACTATAAACAGTCTCGTAGAACCTTGCTAGCCTAGCAACAATGCTACAAACAACCCATAATGCATCGCTCACTGTCGGAGCTGGTGTTCTGCCAGTACTCCTTCCATTCTTAAAGAATATGTCATGTGAATACACTGGTGCATTGTCAGCAGATATAATGCCACCTCCCCCATTTGAAATATAGTTTTCAAAAAGAAGATTTATATTTGGACCAATACAGCAAAATGACAGTAATATACAGGATGGAAGGAGGTGGAACACGTGTCACTGTTTTTGAAAAAGTGTCCAAATTTAACTTTAAAAAGGTAGTACAGGTCTTATGTGATATGTTGTTTGGGAGTCCATTTTTTTGGTGACTAATTTTGATTGTAAATAGTTTAGAATGCAAATCATTATTTTGTTTATAGTCTTGTGTGGACATGGGGCCCATGGCCCCTTTTCTCTGTTCAATAAAAATTTGATGCTGGAAAGCATGCTGTGTTTGTTGAATACAAATGTTTTGTCTGTCTCATATTTGCAGCTCTACAATAGATGCTGTAGGTACAGTATGGTGAGGCTAGGTACTAACATGTATGTCAGTAGTCTTATTCTACGTATCAGGTTTCCATTCACATGTTGACTTTAGAAGAAAACAAAAGTGTGCCAAGAATGTAGACAAAATGGTGTTTATTTAACATATTGTGTTTTATATGCATTTATTTCTTATTCTACAAATGCGACAAGTATAATTTCAATTTCAATTTAATAAGCTAAAACTGTTTACCATAAGCTCCTTCCTATGCAAATTAAATCAGTGCCACAATTACAAATGCAGTATGCCAACATAATTACATTGGGATGCAACAATGCTGTGTAATTGAAAATTATTCAAAAAAATCCCTTTCACCACATGCATTTAAAGCATTTAGTTTTAAAATAATATAATAATGTCACATATGGTCAAATACAAAGCAAAGAATAAGTATTTCTAAATGCAGTAGCTGACAATTCACCAACACAATGTTTCCCTGTTCTGCATGTTTTCTCTAAGGAGCCCACCTTTCACTGTAAGTAAGACATCCTGCAACTGTAGCTATTACATACATACAAATCTGTAGACCAGCCTGCTGGTCTGAACATAAACAGAAAACAGACTGAAGGTTTACATGTGGGCTGTGACCGGAAGAGGCAGAGAGAATAGCACATTTGTTTAAAGTTACAGAAATGACAGTTGAGGATTGCTGGGATGGATACTTTTATAAGCACTGTGTGTACATGCTTTCCTAGTTTTTGTGCTTTAGTGTGGACAGCAATGAAATCTCCTGGGTGACACATTAAACAGCAGTAAAAAAAAAAAAAAGTTAGCAAACGAATTCCCATGTGTTCACCAGTAGGCTTTTTTTAGAACCGATTTCAGTACAGTATTTATCCAGCATTTACCCTGCATTAACCAGGAATTCATGGACCAGAGCTAGGATAAAAAGGAAGCTTTAAAATCCTTTCACATCAGTCAAACATGAATGGCCCACATGCATATAGTGATACAGTCACACATACAGTACAGTATCAACAAACCATTAACATATACTGCAAAAACACACAAATGAGTTCCATGGGTGTGATCTATTGCACAGTGAAGTCTTGGTACAACAGGAGCTTTGTGCTGCTGCAGCTGTGAGGCTGACTTCACTACAGCCAGTATCAATGTTAGCTCTATATACCAAGTGACAGGAGCAGTGTTTCCACAAGCCATTCAGCTGTGATATGGAAAATAGGAATTTCTTCTACTATGAGTTACAGTCCTACAGACCTGTATATTGCAGCATCCTCACAAAACAAACACTGGCTAAAGGTATAAAGTGCAGTGAGCTTCGGCTGAAGTTTGTCTTTTTTGGTAGTGTGAAGTCAGAATGTAGGCAGGGCAGCTGCAGGAATAAGGCCAGTATTCTACACATCCATTAATCTGAGCCTCATTCAGCAGTAACTGGCTAAATGAAGTTGGTTAACTGACTTAAATAAATATTGTTATTTGGTCCCAACAGAGCTAAAAGGAGAGTGAATACTGGACATGCATTCATCATGAGATCAGAAACACAGCTCCAAATGAAAGCTAATGCTAATTTGTGTCTGCTGAATGTGTAAATAGGCAACTGGCATATGTAAGTTCTAGCAATTTTATGCTGTGCTGTATCTTGCTTGTTGTCAAAATCAATTACAGTAGCTTTAAGGACATTATCTCCTCAGCCCCTTGCAAGGTAACAATGCAATTAATAAAACACCTGCATTCAGGGTTAATTTATGTGTGTAATAAATCCACATGTTGAGTTCTGACAAGAATTTGAGTAAATTTGACCAAGTTGGAAAAACTAGTAATTAACAGGTAGAATTCAGAGAAGCAACAACATCACAGTAAACTCTTTCTTGACTAGTTTACAAGAGCAATCAGATTCAGAGTCAGTAAGTATTTAGCACAGTAAGTGCAGAGAATGGATGGTTACATATGGCCTGCCACATGAACACAGGCTTTGTGCTATCCCATAAGAACAACGTTTGATTGATTTACCAAATTACATTTGTCCCATAACAAGATCACTGAAAAAAACCATAAAAGAATAAAGAAATTTAAAGATAGAACATGTCCTGTGTCATTTAGACAACCATGCCATCTCCATTTCCTTTTAGTGGTTTCTAACAATCCTCCTCAGAGAATACATGTGCAAAATAGTATAATAAGTACAAAATGTATACAGTCATCAAACAGCATTAAAATATCATAAAATCTTCTATTTCAGTGACAGACTTAGTGTGACCGAGTAAGAGCTTTTGATGGCTCTTACGCTGTAACTGGTGGGTCTTCCTCACAAGTCAGAAAAGTATCATATGCTAAAACATATTCACCAGGTGTTTCATATATAATAGTCAGTCGGTGGTAAATCAATAATGTGAACTGAACTAAGTCACTTTCGGCTTTTCCCGTTTAGGGGTTGCCACAGCGAATCGTCACACTGACGACTCGCATGTTGACATTTGGCACGTGTTTTACGCCGGATGCCCTTCCTGACGCAGCTTGTTTCACGTGTAAAACACATAATGCAATATTAAACAATACTGTTCAACAAAGGTTTTATAGATGTCCAATATAATAAAGTTTCTTAACAAGTGAAATCTGATGTCTACCCATGGCCTGACAACTTCTTAGTATTTTAGTTGGACTGCATTAGACACCTAAAGTACGGCTGCCAAATGTCAGTACTGCTGAGATAATGCATTACAACTGTATAAAAAGAGTGATGAGGAGAAACAAACTAACAAAATGACTGACACCGCACACAATATTTATACAAATTCAATATTTGTGGGCACCTCCGCCTGCTGTCAACACTCTGGGTGACCCCAAGTAACAACAAGATGTCATTTCACATTAACTGTGAAGTAAGTCATGTGTAGGTGGTTTTAGAAAATTTACTGAATTAAATGAATTGATGTCGAGCTTCTGTGATGAAACTCAACACTTCCTGCAGACGTCCCACAGGAACGGCTTCCCAGCAGAGGAGAAGGACTATTCACCTTAGACTGCTGGAAGTGTTTTAATGTAAACCAGATAGAGGACATGTTGAATCTGGATTAACAGGAACCATAAATGAACATACAAAGAGGAAAAGGAACAGACTGGAATATTCCACGTAAAATTAGAAATAAGGGCCTGGTTCATTCTTCATTTGTGGTAAAATAAGGCAGCATCTGCTATTTGAGAAAACATGATAATTGCATGTTAAATACCTCCCACCACCTGATTAAAAATACAGTATACTAGAACGTCTCTGTATCATAGTAGTTTTGTACTGTGCACATCCTTGCACATACACAGAGAATCAGAAGTCACAGTGTTACGTGCTGACGTACCTCAGTGAGTCTCAATGACCACTGGCTCAAAGACACCAGGTGTTCCTCTGGGGACAGAAACACAGGAACACACAGCCACTTAGCTGAAGGAAACCGGGTTGGTAAAACGACACAGGAAATGAGATACTGCATGTACAGTGTACCTGTTGGCAAGCTGTGTCCCACTGAGGGTGGTGGTCCCATCTTTGCTAACAAACAGTCTCAAGTTGCTGTCTAAAGGAAAAGAAGGAAAAGAAGTTACACTTGTGATACACAAAACACTTTGCTGAAATCCTAAAACTCTGTCCAACCTTCATTGTTGCTGCTGTCAGAGAAGTTCTGGCTCTGGACAATCTTCTCCACAATGTCATCCGCATCGATGCGGGTGTCGTCCACACAGCTGGGCTGCCTCTCCACTGTGTCCTTCTTCCTCCTATTGTTGGCCGAGACCAACACCATATTTAAGTCTAGCTTTCTTATTGCTAATAAATCCTGTGAAAAACTTTAATAAGGTAATAATAATATTGGTGAAACCTACAACTTCAGGTCATCCACATGCAACAATACATTTAACATGCAAAAGATGACAAACTGTTCTCACCTTTTTTCCATGAATATATAATTTATATGATCTAAACATTAATGCTTTTTTTCTTGTATATTGTTCACTTTTATTTATTGTAGTTATTTTTCATAATATTTCAACTTTATCCTTTTTTAGGAGTTTTTCTGTAATAAAACAGAGCAGTCATTATGTGTGTGTGGAAACAGATGATTCGCTGTGGCGACCCCTAATGGGAACAACTGAAAGTAGAAGAAGTTGTTATGTGTGTTTGCTGTTTAATAGACATTTGACTTGTCACAGCAGGAAAAGCACAGGCATTACTACCTGTATCCACAGGACCTCCCCCAGGTGGAACAGCCATCCTTAATGTTATTAATTACACCAGTGCTTTTCCTCCTAAGGCATGTCAAAACAGCTGCTGTGAAAAATGTTTATTGGATTGGATATAATATACAAGAACCCTCACGGGCTTGCTACAGTTTTAACTCTTTACTGTCAGTGTACTGTATTTCAGCCCAGCTGTTAACATACACTGACACACTTTTATTTTAGTAAATGAAGGTGCTATTTTTATAATGGTTCTGTTATGGTTTGTAGAATTGCTTCCTGTTTGGTGCTTTTATTTTGGTTAGTTTCCTGTCTCGTGTCACCTCACGAGCTTTACCCTGGTTCACAATTACTGTTCATTGCTTCCATCTGCTGCTCATTATCCTCTGGTCTCCTGCCCATACTCCTTCCTTCCCCCTCAGTCTCTTGCTGGTTCATTCTCTGTTCACCATACCCTGCAAGTTTGCACGCTTTGTAAGTTTGTAGCCATCTCATGTTTGTTCCTGTCCTGGCTTTGTTTGGTTTGTCCTTTGGTTTTGGATTTTTGCCTGTCTGTAGCTCCTTGGTTAGTTTCTCTGGTTTGGTTTTAGTTCTTTTACCTTGCTCCCTCACCAAGCTGTTTAGTTAAGCTTCAGCGCTCTTTGTTTTTCCTATCAGGTTGAGCCTTTGTATTTTTCCCTTTAGTCTCGTCCTGTATTTACTAAACTCCCAGTTGAACCTTCCCTTGGCTCATGTGCCTGCACATTGGGTCCTACCCAGCCAGTGAGTCTTAACAGGTTCACATTCAGACTGAGGCCTTTTCATGTGATCTCCAGGAATTCACTCTGTGAAGAGACGAATTCCAAACGCGTATTGTTGAAGTTCACACGTCTGAGATTCAAGCCTGGGGTTTCATCAGTGCCATGGAGTCCAGACACGTCTCGCAATAATGTTGGGAAAACATGCATGAGCATGTGGGTTGTCAAACATGCCTGTGTGTATGTCTCTACCTGGAGGGTCTGTTGGACATGAGGGCTGCTGTAGAAGGTGGAGGAGGCCGCTCCGGTTTAATGGGATTTGGTTGTCTATGGGGCTCTGTGGGGGTGGATGGAGGTGGCTGGGTGGGGTGGGGG
>NW_018128089.1:939142-950077 GCF_001952655.1 Monopterus albus | reverse complement strand
TCCTGTGGTGACTGAGGTCAGTCAGGCTGGAGCAGCGTGAGTGACCTGTGCTATAACCTGGAGGGAGAGAAGAGTAAAGGAGCTGAATAAAATGTGCATATTTTGACTTGCAACAGAAGCAGTTGTGTGGTTTTGGCTCAAATTTGCATGTAAAGGAGAATACAGGTAGGTAAATGCTGCTGTCTTCAGTCTCATCAACATTGACCTTTTCTGTCCCGCTTTGTTTTTAATGTAATTATAAACAATCCTCTGAAAATTACATATATTGTAGATTTTTGAAGTGAAAAGTAAATCCAACTCCAAAGCAGCAAACAGACATTAAAATGAGCTGTTCTCCAGATGTCAACACACCTTCCTGTGAGACTGTCCTATAAAAAAATAAAAGACTCAACAGGTCATTTGTGCCAGCAGGTTATCACAAGCAATAGTTGCGTATTATGGTTTGGCCACCTCTAGTGACCTTAGAAATGAAAATACGAGCAAAGGAGGAAGTTAGGTGTGTAGTGTCCAAGTCCACAGCAGACATTTTGAAGAGATGCGTTATCCTGAGGAACTCAGAATATTGATAATGAAAAAACTAACTTCGATTCCAGGCATTGAGAAGCCACCAGAAATAACCTGATTGTCTGCTAAGTTTCAGCTCGAAGACTGATTCATGCAAACTGCCCTCTGAGCACACACTACCTCTCCTTATCCAATGGAGAGCCCAGATTCTGTCTCCACAGACCGACCCCCCCCGTGACCTTTACTTCACTAGGCCCATCTCTCCTTATCCCCCTGTCTCCACACTGGAATGTGGAAAAACCACCATAAACTAGGCTTAATACTCTCTTTTATGGACAAGGACACGTAATTGAGATTTGAAAATAGGAAATTGTCTTAACCAAAAGTTGTGTAAAATATTTACAAAAAAATTGGAAAGTCAAGCTGATAAATGATTCCTGAACCCGTTTATATGAAAATGTTTCCAAGAGGCTTGATTTTAAATTTGCTTATTATCTTTAAGATGCTTGATCAATCAAGCACCAGAGACCTTATGTGAATCTTGTCATCCTAACTTCCTCAGTACTGCTCAAAAGATTAGTTAGGAAATTGTTTTGATTCCTAAATTTTAATGGTTGTGTGCTGATAATCGATTGCTTTTCTTTTATCCAGTTAACCTTCCTCCTATCATTTGAAAATACCATTTCTTACTTTGCCTGGATGCTTAGACTGTTACTTCTGTGTTTAAGATTGTTCACATATTTCGCTTGTGATTTATTTATTTATTTATTTTTTTGCTTCATACCAGCCATGGTAGAGAAAAGTATGAACTGCATAAGATCTGATTCATAAAATGTGCTTAAAAGATTAATCTCATTCTGTTGCATCTGTACGTTAGCCATGAACCTTTTACAGTGCGATCCTAAAGGACCAATCAAACTCCCAGCCGGGGGGGGGCTCCAACTGGTAGACTCATTACCCATCAGGCAAAGCCAAATAGCCGAGTCAGCGTATGCCTACACAAGTCACTGCCGCTCCTTGCTCTCAGAACAGAGAATGAACACAGTGAACAGAAGCTTGCATGCATTTGCATCTCGCGTCAGTCTTGTGTTAAGATCACGTTTATTTAGATTGTGTGCAGATCATCACAAGAAGGTGTTTTTTTTTTAGCAATGTATAGTGATTTTTTTTTTTTTATCTATTTCTGTTAACTGGCAGGAAGCCAACCTGGAGTAAATGTGTGCCAATAATGAATGGCTCTTCAGCCAAAGTCTGTACAACAAAAGCGAGTTTTATTTAAGCCGAATCCTTTGTTAAACTATAGATGCCATCAGAATGCTCCTGTTACAGTCAGTTTAATTTAAACATGTTTTTCCTTTGAGACATCAACAAATGTCAAATGCAGAAGGACCCTGGTGAAGCCAGTGTCCTGGTGAAATCACCTAAGAAGCAGGTCCCCTTGAGTGCGCCTGACCAAATCTGTCGGACCAATTGCCCTGAGTCTCAAGCTCAGGACCATCTCAGAACTCCGTACTTAGTTCAACTGGAGCCCAAAAAGGCTCCAAACCAGTGCTTCTCTTCTCATGGCCCCGTAAGCCCTGCCAACAGCTAAGTACAACCTGGTAGACTGTTTCATGAAAACCGTAGTTATTACCAAATTAAGGTCTCTAACATAATTGTTCCCCCCCCCAGATTTGGGTCTAAACCCAGAATTTAGATCCTGACTCTATCTTATCGTTCTCCGCCATTGCTAATAAGACACCAATTATTCTATATGCATCTTTAGTTCCAGTAAGTAAGTCAGTGAACTGTCAGATTAATTATTCAGATTAAGATTCATGCTGATAAATAATAGACTACATTTTAGTTAGTCCCTGTGACCAGACTTGATGTTCATAATCTAATGTCTAATGTGTTGTGTAATTTTCAAGTAGTTTGTTCCTAAACATGACATTTTAATAATTGTAACTGCATGTTTATTGCAGTTTCCATGTCTATTACATAAATCTCACTGACCATGCAGTTAATTTTAAAGTGTGTGTAGTTTGTGTTGTGTAGCCATAAACTCCATTGTGCACTTTGTTTTGGACTGTAGCTTCTCCATTTCCAAGGGGTTTCTGTGGGCTCCTCCGTTTGCTTTTTTGTACATACATGATTGAACACGCATAGATGGATAACATTCAGGTTGAAGTAATCAGCCTAACAGAGCAACTTGGCGCTCCTAGCATGATGAAGACGTGAGCCTGAGGATAGCGTGAGGGAGGAAAACTCTCCAACCTGATATCTTGCTGTGTTGACTGGCATAGCTGGAGCTGCGGAAATGACCAGCTTGAAAGACCTCGTCTCGGCTGGACACACTCACTTTCTCCTCAGGCAGCCCTACAGTAACAACACAAACATCAACACATAAGAAAGACAGACATAGACATTCACAAAATGGGGACTTTAGTGAGGGGACCAGAGGCAGACATCACATCTCTGCAAGTTTGTGTTCTGCTTGTTCATCAGCTGTTTGATAAACCGCTCATTCAGTCTCTGTTGCTGGCTGATTGTTGCACTGTGGAGTGATCCTACTCTCCCTCTGCTCAGCTGAGTGTTTGGGAGAGGAGTGTAGCCTCTCCCTCCTCTAAACAGACTGACACAGCACAAAATACAATGGAGAAAGCAAAGCAGAACAGTCCGTGTCAACCTTTGAGGTTATGGCACGTGACGGTTAAGGGAAGCATGGGGTGCACTGCTTGTTCTGACAGTGGAAATGTATCTATAATGCACAGCTGGAACACTGGGGTCCTCGCTGACAGACTACTGTGCTCTGAACAAGATGTTGCTGCCTGCTAATAGAGCTAGCTTGGTCAGATAATAAGCACTTGCATCTCTGAAAACGTCAAAACACAATTTTAAATTGGTATTACTTGGACAGATTGACCACATACTTTCAGTCCAAGCGGTCACTTTGTCACGTGAAAAAAAATGTCACAACACAACTTGATAAAGTGGCGTAATACCAGTCCTAGGGTGAAAATGAGCCTGGCTCCAAATCTCTGCCATCAGGTGAGAGCCCGATGGCAGAGATTTGTAATCAATTTTTCTGTTGGCCATACCCTACCTCTCAAACATTTCTTCAAAATCTATTCGTTACTTTTTGAGTTAAGCTGTTAACAAACTGGCAAAACAAAACCCCCGCCCTTGGCAGAGGTAGTAGTGAGTAGTTACCTGAGCTTCGTGCTGATGGCTGTCGGGGGTTGAAGGTGTGAGGTCCTTCCATAATGCCCCCTAGTGGCTGCACTGCAGGGTCAGTGCTCTCTCCCTTGCAGTCCAGCTGCAGGTTGGGGTCCTCATCTCCACTGGTTACAGATTTGGCTGTGCTGGGAGGCCTGATGGTGAAATGCATGCAAGGCAAATAAGTGGCTTGAGGTGAAAGTCAGAGGTGCTTGCTGGAGTTCAGAAAAAACAGTTGGTCATTGTTTGGCCTGCTGATTTGGCCTGCTTATTAGCAGTCCACAGTCACAATGTGCATTTCATGTTGAGAGCATTAGCTTACCTCGCTAATCTGTTGAGTAAATGTTCATAAATCCATTTATCATGCTTCATGTTGCACTATCACCATTTTTTGACTTTCTGAGCCTTAATGCTGTAATGTCTCATCAGCATGGTTCTTATATTTCTGGAACACTGACACTCAACTCAGTCCCTTCATATACTGATATTTGCCTTATGGTGAAAGCCTGTTACCAGACAATGCCATTGAAGTGGAGGACATCAATGATTGGTGTTGGGACGGAACAGTTTTCTGTCAGACTCTGAAAACCCACGGAGGTACTTACATTTTAAAACAGGGATCTCCAGACAGAAGAGTCATTCCAATAGTTACCTATTAAACAAATACAGATGTCACTAAACCTTAGTGCTGATCAATTCAGTGTGTGTGTATTGTATGTGTCTGCCCTACCTTGAGGACAGAGTTGTCCTGCCGAGTGTTTTTGGTATCGTAACCCTCCAGGATGCAGCAGCGAACAGTGGAACCTGATCCAGCGAACTCAGCAATGTTGAGATCAGCAAAACCTAGCTGGAGACAGGCGGACAGACGAGTTTTATACAGATCTGAATCAGCAAGAAAGGTTCTTCCTGGAGCACTTTTTAACCACCTTTTTGGTTAGGGTTTTATATGTTCTGTCCACATACAGTACATCACACTCAATCAGTCCTGTTGTGTGAGGAAGTGAGTGAAGGGAAACGGAAGAGTGACTTGAGGTAGAAGTCAATAACCTTCTTTAACCTTCTTTTCTGCCCATTCAGCATTGTTTTCTTCAAAAAGGGCCACAGTTTGTGTTGGTGCTGATGTCTCCATTGTCATTATCGTCCCTGATAACTTATTAAATTAGTGGTGGAAATTAGCTAAGTACATTTACTCAAGTACTGTATTTACTGTAAACATAATTTTGAGTATTTTCATTTTCTACTACTTCCTACTTTGATTTCACTACATCTTAGAGGCAAATATCATACTTTTTCTGCACTACATTGATTTGATAACTTTTACATTTCAGAATCAGACAAATAAAACAAGACTTTGATTCCTGATTGGAAATTCACCAGCTACCCAGCAGTGATTCCCATTATAAGCATATAAGGTAGTGAACATTAGTTCCACCTTTACCAACTGCAACATTACATGTGATGCATTAATAATTGTACTCAATATTATGGTATACATTAATGTGAAATGTGCCACTCTGTAAAGTGAGTATTTTACTTTTGTACTTTTAAGTATATTTTACCTTTTACTGAAGTAAAAGTTTGTATCTTGATTAAAATATAAATTTGAATGCAGTACTTGTATGTGTAACAGTATTTTTTTCACACTATGATTTTGCTGCTTGAATTGAAGCAAAGAATTTGAGTACTTCTGCCATCACTCCATACGAGTACAAATTCATCCCATGTGTGCTTCTAATGAATCTGAAAATATCATTAAACCCATCAAAATGGTTTGCTGAGAAGGATGGCATTTCTGCAAAGTTGCAGCTGAAAATCTGAAGTACAATAACTTGATGATCACAGACTGATAGAAAACAACTATCTCTTCAACTAGTTATCTCTTTAAGCCAGTTTCCACTTGGTGTGTCCATCTACCCCTTCAGTCAAG
Source organism: Monopterus albus (assembly GCF_001952655.1). Lineage (NCBI taxonomy): Eukaryota > Metazoa > Chordata > Actinopteri > Synbranchiformes > Synbranchidae > Monopterus > Monopterus albus. The sequence goes on along the minus strand of NW_018128089.1, from coordinate 944,448 downwards.
ATATCAAGAATGGTCACAAAAGGTATCCTGACAACAGTGGGTCAGACTGGAATGAAAGTTGCTGTGGGTATGTATGTTCCCACAGTATGATGTATTTTCTATGTATATGTCATGACCTCTTGATCAGCCTTCTAATTCCATTATAAGCCCAAATACCCATATGTAGTATTGGGATAAACTGCCATGACATTTCCTCAGCTCATTCGTGCTCCCCAGAGGAGACACCTTTTTGAACAGGACAGACTTGGTGTTTTCCTCCTGTGCCATTCTCAACTTTGTACACAAGTCACCTAAACTAAACAGCAAACTGTTAAAAAATTTGCTGGACACAAACATGCTCACACATTAAATGAAACAATGTTCTCACCAGCTGAATGTTTCTAGCAGTTGGGACCAGTTCAACCAAAAAGTCATTTTATTTTTCCTGATTAACTCGATGTTCACTTACTAGCTGAAGACTGCATCTTATAGCTGTCAGCTGTTATGTCAATAACTCCGTCTTCATCACATGACATACAGTATCTGTGCTTTCTGAGCTATAAACATTTGATCTCCATGACAACTGAACAAACTCCAAACCGCTGGCAAGGACAGTGAGCCCCTGTTAAAAAGCTCTGTAAATAGTTAATGCATTGGCCTTGTTAGGTTTTGTGGTGTGGTGGTGGTGACAGCAGTGTTTGTTCTGCTTCCTGTCTTGTGGGACAATCATCTCTCCTCCCCTCAGGACAAATTACATTTTTGAGCCTGACTACCGGGTTTAGCCTGATAATCAGAATAAGGTGCCATTTCATTTTACTTTATTATTCATTGTTGATTCTTTTTATTTGTGAAGTGTGGTTTATTTTACCAGTAGTGACAGTTGCAGTTGCTCAGAGCAGCTAAATGTTATGGTTTGTGGTCTGGCTTCCTGTTTTTATTGTGATTAGACTTCCTGTCCTATGTCACGTCACTTGCCCCAGCTTTACTCCGGTCACAATCACCATTTATTGTTTCCACCTGTTGTTTAGCCCCCGGTGTTCTCCCTATATATCCTCCTCCCTTTCCTCAGTCTGGATGCTGGTTCATTTGGTCTCTATGCCTCGTTGTCCCTGTCATTTGTGTATCTGCTCATCACACCCTGCTTGTTCCCAAGACTCAGTGAGTGTCTCCTGATTTGTTTGCCACTCAGCAACTCTTGGACTCTTTGCCTAGCCTTGCCTATGGACTCTGCACTTACCTGCCATCTTGGATTTTGGTGTGTCCCATTAGTTTTGTGTGTTTTCAGTTTATGATATAGCTCCCTGACTGTACCGTTTAGTTGTAGTTTTCTGTGGCAGTCTTTGTGTTGCTTTGTCAGGTCAAGCCCCTTAGTTGTTTTGCTTGTTTCTTTGTTCCGTATCAGTTATATTAAATCTAACACTAACATTTGCCATGGCATGCAGTTACAGTATTTCTCTAAAGTCACACAGTTACTGTGAGACTGTCCTATAAAAATCAACTCTATTCGCTGTATCTGGCTACTGGTTATTATGACTGTTACGTGTTATAGTTTGATAACATCTATTGACTATATAGTAATTATGACAAAAGAAAAGGAGTAATTAACATGACAATATATAGAGGCACAAAGTGATGATTAAGAGGAGGCTGGGGCGTATGGCCAGGTAAACAAAACACAAGGCTTTCTCTGACGAGTGAGGATCAAATCTAGTGTGTGGTTTTGTTCCTAAATGTAAACCAGTAATATTTATTAGTAAACATAACCACGTAGTGTTTGTGGCAAAATGTAATGAAAACGTGAAGGTTTCATAATTATGTTATTGTTAAGCAGTATCTGACCCAGCTCACTTGTAATGGCAGTCACCTCTGAGAGCCAGGTCAGCTCAGCTGGCCAACTACTGACACTGTTCTACTAAAATTGTCTAACAAAAGAAAATTATTAACAATTCCAGTGAGTCTGTAACTATATTATCACAAACACCAGTACAGGTTCTGCATGGTGTAGGAGTGAAGGCAAGTCGACAGTGTCATCAGGTGGGCACCCTCTCACTAACTGGTGTTTGTTGACTTGGGCCCACAACACCACGAAGGCTCAACAGTCTGTTTCAGTGTCCTAGAACCACACCACTCTTTGCCTGCACCCACACACCCAACACAATCCTGAATATCAACATATGCTGGCAGTGAAATCTAATTTGAATCGATCCATTTGTTTATTTATTTTATATATTACAGATATCTGGAACTTTTTTTTCATCAGTGGGATTCAAGAAACTTAAACGACTCCATTTGAAATTATAGGATAATTATTACAAGTAATGAGTACATAGTGTAAAAATGTGGGCTTTAAATCAAAACTTTTTGTTACTTTGTTTTTTTTATCTTTTTCAGGGTGCAGGATATTGAATTTGTTGAAGAATAAAAGATGTGTGCACTCAGTAGTGACAATATTTGAAGGCCTTTACATGACATATGTTTGTTCATAATTCATAAATTTAATTCAAGTTTATGGGATATTAAAATATGAATGTGAACCATTTTATGTTATGTTGAGCAAGTGTAATTAAGCAAGTAAGTTGCAAGTTGTGCATTTTGTCTTTGCTATATTTTTCAGTCTTGTTATATTTAACTGTAATAAATGTTGCTACCTGTAGGGTCGCTAGCAAAGCCTTAGACTAGTTTCAGTCTAGTAGTAGTAGTAGTAGTAGTAGTAGTAGTAAACACAGAACGATCTGTAAGTGACCATTTCACACAGTCTGACTGTGGCCTGTTTTATGCCTCTATAACACACCCCTGTGTTGCTGGCATGGTTGAGCATTTAGCACAACTTTTATCATCACCGATACGGTAAATGTCTGTTGTATAAAGGAAGCTAGGTTCTCTTGGTTTATGATCTCAAAGTTCAAACTTAGTCACTGTAAGTTGTACAGGTTTAATATAGCATATATATCAACATAGCTGATAATCAGAAAATAAACTTACTTTTGAGAAGGCCTTTCCTCCTTTGAGCTCCTGGAAACAATACAGAGCAAAAAGTAAATGACCAAAATCTGACGACTGTAACAAACTTGTTACATTGGGATTGTACTGTATTTTGGTTTACCTTGCGTACAGAGACCCTGCAGATGCAGGGGTCCAACACTCCAGTGATTGGATTAGCGCTCATTTTACACACAAAAGAGAACTTCTTCTTCCATCGAACGCAGTTTTGCTGCACCTCCTCCCTGTGTGCGCGCGCACACACACACACACACACACAATAGTTAGGATAGACTGTCTAGGAAGACAAATGTTTACAGCATACAGTTTAATGTAAAACTATCTGTGTATAGATGCAAACAAAAAGCTCAACAACCCCTCTGACAATAAAGTTATAATCCCATAGGGGACTGTCTACATCTGGGCTCCCTGAACCGTGAGGCCCTTTTTCTCTATTTATGGTGCCTATGGTTGCACTTCTTGCAAAGGATAAACCAGGTTTACAGATTACATCACATTTTTTATATAACATGACAAAAAATATTAGTCTAATCTGTGGTGGTCTATATGTAATGACAAAGATTAATAATTATTTTAGATTAGATTCAACTTGTACATTACACATGTACAAGGCAATGAAATAGAGTTTAGCATCTAACCAGAAGTACAACAGCAGTGCAGAGTGTGCAGTATCTACAGTATGTACAGTCAGTACTAATTTACCGATAGATATGTACAATTGATATTTACAGTAGGATATGTAAGGTAATGTACAATATACAACAGACTATGGATTTAAATTATAAGTAATGGGTAATGTACAATAAGTATATAACACTAGTGCAATGGGATAAAATGGAATGAAATAGTGCAGAATAAGAAGATAACATTACGTTACATGAGTTAACAGTTCAGTGGATGTAAATAGTGAAAAAAAAAATACAGTATCTGCATATGTACAGTGCAATGAATAACAGAGCAGTATTCTGTGAGCATGTGCAAATTAACAGATCACTTCAGTGTTACAGGTAACCGAAGTGTATTGCATTAGTCCCAGGAGGAGAGATAAGAAGGTGTGAGGTGTGTGTGTGTGTGTGTAATAGAAGAAGGTGGGGGGGGTCAACGGGGGACAGAGTTCAGTAAGGAGACAGCTGTGGGGAAGAAGCTGTTCCTGAGTCTAATGGTTTTGGTCTGGAAGCTCCTGAAGCGCCTCCCAGAGGGCAGGAGGTCAAACAGTTTGTAGGCAGGGTGAGAGGAGTCCTTGAGAATGCTGCGAGCACGTTGGAGACAGCGTTCCCTGTGGACACCCTCAATGGCTGGAAGTGGAGTCTCTGTGATTCGTTGGGCGGTTTTCAAACTCTTCTCGTTTGCGACAGCGCTGTGTGTATATTGTGTCGACAGCAAACAGTTCAGTCCCAGTGACCCCTTCTGCAGTCTTTATGACCCTTTGAAGAGCCTTCCTCTCTGCCTGTATGGTGTTACCATACCAGACTGTGATGCCAGTGGTGAGGACGCTCTCTACCAGTCTTCTATAAGCCTGGGTGAGGGGGCGACAGTTCAGACCAGGGGCCCGTTTCAAGAAGGAGGTTTTGTTGAAACTCTGGATTTGTTAACCCCAAAATGAGGAAAACTCAGAGTTTTCGGTTCCAGAAACGGAGGTAACTTAAACCTGTGAAAGCGGGGTAAGTTAAACCCGTTTCAAAAAGAGAGGTAATCTAAACTCAGAGTCAGTTACTATGGCAACTTACTCTGTGAACCTAACCTGGTTGGGAGCAGGTTTTGTTCGGGAAACCCAGAGTTTCCTCCGGTCTCCGCCCCTTTTTAAAGTGAAAGGTGTTTAAATAGGCCTACCTCATTTAATCTTTCAGTACATTCATAGATTGCACATGTTTCCCTCACGCAGAGACCAAAATGGCGTGTCCATTCATAGAGGATCCTGTAGATGAGGACGCTGTATTAATTCGCAGGGAATTGAATTTACGTCGGGAGAGGATATTGAGGCCACGAGTTGATTTTTTGTCATATCCCCATGTATTTTTATTTGAGCGGTACCGTTTTTCTAGAGAGTCCATAACATACAGTATATCAATAATCTTATTGATTGATTTTGATTTGATTTGATTTATTCTTTCAAACATGTAGAAACAAATGATATCAACACACACACATAATTTACACAAATCCAACCAATGCTAATCAAGAATCAGTTTGCTTATACCAGCACATGTTTGAATGGAGTAGGAAGAAGTCAGACTTATCCAGTCCTACCCCATGACATCATCTTATACAAAAAATTTCATGCATCATTGGCTGCAAGCAGTATCTCTACATAGTTGATTCTCTTCTTC
>NW_018128089.1:930789-938676 GCF_001952655.1 Monopterus albus | reverse complement strand
TCGGGGAAAAAACGCAGACCTATTTTTGCTTGGTCCTGTTGCCATGGTGACTCATAATGTCTTCACTCCATTGTTCAGGGCTTTTTATAGTCGCGCTGCACGCGCCTAACTCTGAGTCAACCTACTCAGAGTTGATTAAACCAACTCTTTTCAGCTGTTCTGGAACCGAAAACTCCAAGTTTTCCAACTCTGTGTAAGTCAACTCAGAGTTCAGGTTTGAACTCTGAGTTTGTTAAACCTCCTTCTTGAAACGGGCCCCAGCTCTCCTGAGCCACCTGATGAAGTATAGCCACTGCTGGGCTTTCTTCACTGTGGCAGCTGTGTTCAGTGACCAGCTCAGGTCAGATGTCACCTGCAAGCCCAGGAACTTGTAGCTGTCAGCCCTCTTCACCTCAGCCCCTTTGATGGTCAAAAGCAGCAGAGGGGAGGGGTTCTTCCTAAAGTCTGTTATTATTTCTTTTGTCTTATTTGCGGTCATTCCCCTCTCCATAAACAAGAATGTCATTCACCAAGCTTCTGTAACCCGACTCATCCCCCCCTCTTGATGAGGCCCAGAATGGTGGTGTCATCAGCATATTTAATGATGGTGGTGTTGTCCTGGTTGGAGACACAGTCGTGAGTGTACAGGGTGAAGAGTTTGGGGCTCAGACAGCAGCCCTGCGGCGAGGGTGTGCTTATTGTGAGTTCAGAAGACATCCGCCTTCCCATTCTGACTACCTGTGGCCTTTCTGTCAGGAAGTCCAAAATCCACCTATAGGTGAGAGTTGGGACACCAAGTTCTGCCAGCTTCTCAATCAGCCTGCCCGGGCTGCTGTGGCAAATGGTATTGAATGCAGAACTGTAGTCCAGGAAGAGTATCCTAACGTATGTTCCGCTGCTGTCCAGGTGTTTCAGGGTGTGGAATAAAGCCAGAGCCACCATGTCATCCACTGATCTGTTGGGGCGATAGGCAAACTGGAGAGGGTCTACAGTGTCTGGGACCATGTGGTTAATGTGTGCGAGCACCAGTTTCTCTAAGCACTTCATGGTGACTGATGTGAGCACCACCGGCCTGAAATCATTCAGAGTGGATGTTTCTGATGTCTTGGGGACCGGTACAATAATGGACTTTTTGAAAATGCGAGGGACTACTACTTGGGTTAAAGACAGGTTGAAGATGTCTGTGTAAACACTAGCTAGTTGATCCCCGCAGGCTTTCAGGACTCTAGGGGAGACATCATCTGGTCCCGCAGCCTTATGGGGATTCACTCAGTTTCTTCTTCAACATCTGCATTACTGCTGATGCTGCCCCTATCTGCCTGTCATTCTCATGCTCAATTTTACCCTCTCCCATGAACAAAACACCAAGATATATAAACTCCTTCATTTGGGGCAGCAACTCACTACCAACCCAGAGGAAGCAGTCCACTTTTATCTGGCAGAGCACCATGGCCTCAGACTTGGAGAAGCCAACTCTCATCCCTCCCACTTCACACTCAGCTGCAAACTACCCCAGTGCATGCTGGAGGTCACGGTCTAACAAAATCACATCATCAGCAATTAGCATAGATGCAATTAATAAGCAAACAACTTTGACAACTCAAGTTTATTTTAAAAAAAAAAGAAAAAACATCACTAAAATTGGAGTCTGCTCCTATGTAAAGGCTCACCAGAAGCCAGATTTGCTGCCTTCTGTGACATGTCATCACTAATTGAAGGCCTTTTAGTCTTTCTCTGCTCATCCTATCTTTTCCCATCTCTTATACATCATTCACTTGTTCTCCATAGTTTTGAGTAGCATCATTATTTCTGCAACAGAATGAAAAATACTGTTGTTACATAAATGTTACTTTTCTCAAATGTGTTTTATACAATCAGTAATAAGAAGTTAAACCAGTATTTACAACATTAACTTTTTTCATAGAAAAGTTTGCCTATTAGCTAATCAGTGACATAAAGTTTATAGCTCTGATAACAACAAGCCTGGAGAGACAGAAAATGCCCAGACAGGTTCTGCCACTTCTTTTCTTACAGCCCAACCTACCAGCCATCTCACACACACCATTGTGCTGCAAGTAGATACAAGAAGTGAGGTCTCTTTCAACATTGCTTTTTGGTCACAGCCTCCAAGGGACTGAGTCTGCCTAAGTGAACAATACATGGTTTTAATTTCAGTTAGTTGACTGAAATAATTATGATAATAGCAGAGAAAGGAAGTGAACAGCTAAAAAGCATTTGAAAAATCAGCATTTGCTTTCCTGAATGATATGTTGGACTGGAAAATGAAGATGGGCGCAAGACCACCCCTAAAACCCTCAGCAAATATATGTACAAATACAATACATACATATAATAAGCTCAACCCTTACATTCCATCAGAACTAATGAACTGATAAACTGATAATTATAGGGGTTATCCAGTGCATTTGGTCTGATGAGTCACTAATGAACTGATAATCTTATACATTATAGGAGTTATCCAGTGCATTTGGTCTGATGAGTTTCAGTTTCTGCTGCTACATTTGAATGGCAGGGTCAGAATTTGGCGTAAACAACATCAAAGCATGAATCTATCTTGCCTTGTATCAGCAGTTGAGGCTGCTGCTTTGCACGCTCTTAAATGCTAAGCTGCAAACTGAGTAGTGCTTGAAATATGGTTTGTGCTCCCTTAAACATTAGGGTGGGGATCTACTTCCATAGGACTCCCCCACCACTCCTTTGGCTTGGCTGGTTAGTAGACAGTGACCACTCTGTACAGTAGCCTATAAACCACTTCAAAGTGTTCTCATCATTTGATTATTTTATAATTAATCATGATAAAACAAACCTGAACTACATCTTGGATGCACAGTTTTTAAAGGATTTTCAGACTAATGGCAATTTAATCACAGCACATGACGGACATACAGTAAAGTAAATGCAGTTACAGTATATGCAATTTTATGCAGGAAGGACAAATCTTAAGTCAAATATTGGGTTGGGGTGGAACACATATCATTGGCGTTATTATGCAAACATGTTTGTTGCTTTATTTCTATATGGACCTGCAAATATAATTAATTTCACTACTTTGGGAATGTATGTGGCCATGTGGGTGACCAACAACCACCAGCTGGGTTTACTGACCTTGGAGCTACTTGAAAGGGAGTGATGTTTCCACTACTCAGTGGAACTTAACAATAAGTAAGTAAAAAAATGCACACTGCATGTCTGTTAATGCCTTGTTTCTTTAACATTAGAGAGAATTGTTGAAAGGTTGGAAAAGCTACTATGTCTTCATTATGTCAGAATATGGAGTTTCTCAACTACCTGCTTTATTTAGAGTGTTACACATCTCTTTTCATCAGTACATATACCGTTGTTTACCTATCTATGGAGGAGACATTCAAATTAATTAATGCCATTGCAGTTCATTGTGCTGCCCACTTGTGACACAACACCAGCAACAGGACTTGTGCGTGTTCATGAGTGATCCTCTAGTTTTTAGGCATTTTAGGAAAACGCTCTCTGGTTATATCATTCTGAAATAATTAAAGACTACTTGGAGTTATGAGGGGTGCCAAGCTAATCTAGAGATACCCAAGATTAAAAATTAAATAGCTGGAAACGAGCAAAATGAGAATGCCATGGGGACTTTTAACAATTTTAGACTGAATTTTTCTTTTACCAACTCAGTCCATACTCCTTTCTGTTGATAGGTATGTATGGTTTATATGCAAATTTGTTTTTATTCCCAGTTGCATCTCCCTTCTTAGTTTAATCTGTAAAAATTGATTACGTCTTTATGCTTCCCTCTCATGCCAGATCTACCCCCCCTCTCTCACTCACTCATTTTGTCATAAGTAAATAAAAATAAACGGTTATAGAGTTACAAGGCTGATAACATGGTAAAGAGGCTGTTTTCCATGGACATGAATACAGGTGCGTCTTTTTGGCTTGCTATTTTGTGCGCCTTGGGCAAAAAATATTTGAGAACCACTGGGCTACAGGATAAGTGTTTTTTGTCATTTAGGGCCCTTCAGATCTTTTTAGATCTACTAATAATTACTATTAATTAATAGGTTACTTCATCCAAATTACTACTGCTAATAAATAGTGACAGTAAAATATAATCTAAGTCATCTAAGGACCTCATGTGTGAACAGTTCAACATCTATTGTCTACTGCAGAAATCGCTCCTATGTTGTGTTCCTGACTCCAGTTGTGCCAAGGTGCCCTTAAGCAAACCACCTCAACTGGACAAACTCTTGCAGGACCTGTGTCGTTCAATGTACAGCAGGGTGGAGCTGAGAAACATCATGATAACACCTTATTCAATGGACATGAGGAGTGTAAAATAACATATTGTGTACTGCAGCCATGCTGTTTCATACCAGCTGTCACCATCTAGTGCCCCCTTTCATATCTATGAAATAGAGAACTAACAGGAACAGGAGTTCTCTGTTCTATCTGTAGAAAACAGTATTTAGTCAACTACTGAAGGAAAAATTACGTTTACCATCTGTGGAGCGAAAGTCAGTGAGTTTTTTTAAGCACACTAACCACAAGTGTGGATTGCATGCAACAGAGGTTTTAGTGGGTTTACAACAAGGAAGTGACAAGTTGTTATAAATACCTGGTTGACAAGATGGCAAAGTCCCCACCATCAATGAGCCGGATCTTACAGAAAAGCACTCCATTAACAAAAGGCACTGCTGTAAGCTCCTCCAATGTGAAATGCACTTGAAACTTGAACTTCTTCTTTTTCATTAAAAACGACATTGCGCTCATGGAACGATAATACCAATGAATGAAAACTGAAAAAAATGCCTAGAGTGTATTTGGCTTTAAAGTGGAGGTTGAAAATCCTTCTTTGCCTTAAGGTTAATCATTTCTGAAGCGCTGTTTAGACCTGGAATTGAAAAGAAGACTGTTATAGATACAATAATATGAGCCCTGTTTCATTTGCAGCTTAAAGATCTTTGCAGCAATGACACTTGTGGTCCGTATATTTTTTATCCCCTATATTTTAAATATATGACCATATGTTATAACCTACATATTATAACAGTCTAGGCTGATGAATTAGCTATTGTAAAACCATTTGTTTCCCTTTAAAAACTCGTACGGTTGCTTGCCTTTTCTTTGACACTGATAGACTCTCCCGGTGCAGACAGCTGCCACGCAAACAGCAAAGCCACTCGGTGACTTACTTCCAGCCCTTCCTTCCACATAAACCTCCACCAGACCGTAGCTACCGTTCAGGTGGCCTGCTGTTCCTCATACCTGGCAAAAAGGTACAGCCGTGTACCGCTGCAGAGAACTGCGGTTTCTCAGCTTCGACGCATCTTATTTAGTTTTCACTAGTGGAGCTCAACAAGTCAGAGCGGCTACCGTAATGTCTCTCTCTCTTTGGTCAGTTAGGGACCGTCCACAAAGTCTGAGAAGAAATGTGTGAGAAAAAGAACCACAGGCTCTGGAAAAAAATTAAGCATTATTTGATTTGTACACCCCCTCCTTGAACCGCCACCTTATTGTGGTGGAGGGGTTTGAGTACGCGAGTGATCCTAGGAGCTATGTTGTCGGGGGCTATATGCCCCTGGTAGGGTCTCCCAAGGCAAACAGGTCCTAGGTCAGGGGCCGGCAACCCACGGCTCCGGAGCCGCATGTGGCTCTTCAGCCTCCTTGTTGTGGCTCCCCTCCCGGGGGAGAAAATCTGTTTTCCCATTGATGTGTTTTTCTTAACCTGAATCCTAACACTATCCTAACCACAACCACTGAGGAGGTTGCTACATGTACCCGAGATTTGAAGAAGGGAAGCACATCTCGATGGGGGAACACTTTTTGGCACAAGACTGGTCAGGAAGCCAGGACAACTCATAAATGAAAACACAAGTCTGGGCATCTTTGCTTAGACTGCTGCCCCTGCGACCCGGTCCCGGATAAGCGGAGGAAAATGGATGGATGGATGGATGATTTGTGCACGTTTACTACTAACAATAATGGGAAAAAACAAAGGTCTAAATGTTGAAACTAAACATGAACTTTAAAGTGGATATAACTGAAATGTACACAAAGTACAGAGAGAAGAAGAAGCAGCTTTATTTTATTGTCATTGTAACATGTACAACAAAATTTTGTTTGGAGCCGAGGGCCCTGGGCTACTGCGAGCATACGCGCCACCATCAGGGGCAACTTGGGGGCTTCAGTGTCTTGCCTAAGGACACTTTGACATGTGGACTGCAGGCACTGAGATTCGAACCGTAAACCTTCCAGTTGGAAGACGACTGCGCTACCCACCTCACCACTATCGCAAATTATTTAGCATACTTTTTTAAAAGTTATTTCCAAGCAATAAAAAAGTACCAAACTTAGCGTTACCTTTGTTTTGGCTGTTAATGTAAATCCTAGTTTTTCTTAAAGCGCCAATGGTTGGCCATTTTTGCTCATTTCCAGCCTTTTAATGTTTAATCCTTGGTACCTCTACATTAGCTTTGCACCCATCATAAATAGTCTGCAATTATTTCAGAATGATAAAACCAGAGAGTCTCTTCCTAAAAACGAGAGGATAGTTCATGAATGTGCACACCTCCTGCTGCTGGTGTTGCCACACTGACAAATAAGTAGTGTTCAACAGTGACAATACCTCAAATCCTACCTGACATGTTCGAGACACAATATGAAAGTGGACAGCATGACGAACCGCAACAGCATTAATTAATTTGAATTTCAAGACCTGCATCTGCTAGGGTGCCTCTTTGTCAAAGAAGGCTAGGGTACCAACTCTGGCCAGCTCATTCTTTGGAGCTTGAAATGCCTGTTTCTGTTCTGTCCAAACATGAATGCTGTGTCTTTTCTAGTCAGATGTCATAGCGGCTCTGACAGTGTTGCAAACTGTGCTATGAATCAGTTACTGTAGCCAGTCCCAGGAAGCTTCTCACCTCCCCAGCATTCTCTGGTTACCCGGCTTCCACAACAGCTCTCACTATCTCTTCTCTTGGTCTGTTGTCTTTCTGTGACAGAAGTGTTTTCTCAAGATGGCGTGTAGACGCTTGTCATGAGTTTCCTGATCTGGTGCATGTACTATTACATCATCTGAAATGTTCTCAACATTTTCAGTGCCAGCTAAAGCATTTGCTATTTCATGCTGGTATTGCTCACTGAATCAGAATCAGCTTTATTGGCCAGGTGTGACGGACACACGAGGAATTTGACTCAGGTACATAGGCTCTCAATGTGCAAACAGTAAACCAGCATAAGGCTGTGTAATATAACAAAATAGCAGTATTAACATCAACAAACAGTGCAAACAATGCAGATAAAGCAGTATAAACAGGCAGTAAACAATGCAGACAACAAAGGAATGTTCACTGAAATGAGATAATTAGGAATAAAAATAGAGTACTTAAAATGGAGTACTAGAGACCTGTACAAGTCTGTATAATCTGTACAATGTATATTTACAGGTATTGCACTGAGGGTTATTTGTCCAATCATACTGTCGTTGGTTAAGTGTTCATCAGAGCGACAGCCCAGGGGAAGAAACTGTCCCTGTGCCTGGTTGTTTTCGTGCACAGTGGCTAGTAACACCGTCCAGAGAGGAGGAGTTCAAACAGGTTGTGTCCAGGGTGTGAGGGGTCTGCAGTGATCCTCTCCGCCCTCCTTTTGACCCATGAGGTGTACAGGTCCTCCATGGAGGGCAGGCTCACACCAATGACCTTTTCTGTAGTCCTCACTGTTCGCTGGAGTCTGTACTTGTCCTGTTTGGTTGCTGAGCCAAACCAGACAGTGATGGAGGTGCAGAGAACAGACTCGAAGATTCCTCTGTAGAACTGTATCAGCAGCTCCTTGGGCAGGTCGAACTTCCTGAGCTGGTGCAGGAAGTACATCCTCTGCTGTGCCTTCTTGGTGATGGTCCTGATGTTGGAC
>NW_018128089.1:928111-930507 GCF_001952655.1 Monopterus albus | reverse complement strand
GCCGAGCCGAAGTCCACAAAGAGGGTCCGTGCATAGGTCCCTGGGGAGTCGAGGCGTTGCAGGATGTAATGCAGTGTCATGTTCACTGCATTGTCCATTGACCTGTTTGCCCGGTAGGTGAACTGCAGGGGGTCCAGCAGGGGGTCTACGATGTCCTTCAGGTGGGCCGACACCAGTCTTTCAAAGGACTTCATAACTACAGACGTCAGGGTGACAGGTCTGTAGTCATTCAGTCCACTGTTTGAGGGTTTCTTGGGGACTGGAATGATGGTGGAGCGTTTGAAGCAGGAAGGAACTTCACACAGCTCCAGTGACCTATTGAAGATAAGTGTGAAGATGGGGGCAGCTGATCAGCGCACACTTTCAAGCAGGAGGGGGGTCACACGATCTGGGCCTGGTGCCTTTCTGATCTTTTGTCTTTTAAAGAGGCCACACACATCCTTTTCACTGGCTGATGATACACCAAATATCAGTCTTTTGTATTTACTCCATTGTACACTGCAAATGTAGTTATCTCCCTTGACTCTGGGGTTAGTTCTAGTTGATGGTAGACCCATTTCAGGTCTAGCTTGCTAAATATAACAGAACCATTCATACCTCCATAGAAATAAAATGAATTGAATATTCCCATCAGGAGTTGGTGGAGACCAGAACAGAGTGAATCATGGGCTTAACATTTATCAGGTCTACAAATAAATTATTATGTTGCTTTGTGCCTGCTGAAATTGGAAATATTTAACTTTGTACTGGCAGTATGTCAGTGTTGTGTTTACAGTTTGTTGCACTGTCCCAAAGTTGCCACAACAAACTAAGTAGAACTAATAACAAAAAAAACACAAACTGAATTTGCAGACTTAGGTTTTGTGCGTTTATGTGTTGGCTATGTGCTTCTCATTCGAGCTGCAATAACAAATTTTTGGAATATCTGACATCCACATTTTCTTAGGTTTTGTGCGTTTAAGTGTTGGCTATGTGCTTCTCATTCGAGCTGCAATAACAAATTTTTGGAATATCTGACATCCACATTTTATAAAGTTATAGTGAACTTGTTAGCTAACATTTATCTAGTCAAATATTCACTCTCCATTTAGCTCTGGTTTCACTCCTGGAGAAAAATATGTGGCTCTGTAGCTGCTAAATGCTGCACTATGTTCACCAGCTAATCACTAACTCTATTTTCTGGGCACGTGATGTAAAGTGAGAAGAGCACAGGCAAAATGTAAAATCTGTCATGTAACAAAACAGTTCTAACTTTGGCTGTTTTTGTTTTGTTTATGCAGGACCTCATCACTCATTGTAAGACACCTACAGAAAACATGGTTTTCATGGCCTTTAATGTCTTCTTCTGTCTTATGAAAAGTCCTTTCGATTGCTGTGTTTGAAGATGCTACACACAACCTTACATGTATTCATGTAATTGTAGAGCAGTCTGATCAAAAAGATGGTACAGCGTTTGTAAGTCACTTTTAGAAGTTCACTTCAGTTGCAGCACTACTAGCTAATGGACTTATTTGGACCAATTCTAACATCCTCTTGTAATCATTTTTAAAACATTTATTAACGTGCTAAGAAAACTTCAATGGAAGGCTAAATGTGACTCTAAATTTTACTGATATTCTACTGACAAAAAGTAATACTAAATCAGTTTAAGTAATGCCTTTAGGTTGCTGTTGGTTATACACTATGAGTATTTTAATTCGACTCTCCTGATTTTTTTACTGTAGAAATCTGCCCCCACCATTAAAAAAAGGTGTATGGCACAAAGTTAAAATTCTACATTAATGGCAATAAATGTATTTCACAAACCACACAGATGTCATTTAAAAATAACTTCAATACCCTGCTGATCCACCAGTGATGAAACATTTATACACACTGCCCACTTCTGGGTGAAAAATGATGATGCAGGCTCCAGGGAAAACAGTCTGCTGATTTTCCTCCCAGATTTATTGAGTTCTGAAGACACGGTACACACTAACCAAAGACCCCACTGGACCCTGGTCTTAAAAACAAGACTGATTTTCTTTCATTCACTCCAAAAGACTATTGATTCATTGTTCAACCCACATCAGGGTGAAGAAATTCTGCATTTGTGCATTAAAAGCATCATTTCTATATTAAATCCATGTGTTAAATAACACCAGTTAATGACAGACTGTAAAAAGGACAAATAATGTTCTCAGCATCACATTTTCCCTGCTTCCATGACTCTTCCAAATCTGAAAACATAAGTCAATCCTATACATGTGCTCCCTAAGGCAGCTCTTGACTATCTTCATTGTTCTCTGAAGCCTGTCTGCATGGACTCCATGTGCACCACAGGCATAAGGCAGTGCCGCACACACAGTGTCTTATTGTGTCTCCTCAGCCTGTTGTGGAGGTGGTGTTTTGGGGTT
>NW_018128089.1:920746-928088 GCF_001952655.1 Monopterus albus | reverse complement strand
TCCTGCTGCCGCTGAGCTGCAGGGATTTGCAACTTCTGTCCCACTCTGTAGGAATTTGCGCAGGTCTTTTAGAGCAGGCCTGAGCATCTGGACTAATGCAAGCAGGGCAGCCTGTGTACCTTCCAGGGCCTGGGCCTGTCTTTCCTGGGCAAATGCTTGAGCCTCCTGGGAGCGTCGCATCATCTGCAGCAGCTCGTTCTGTCCTTCCAGGTGCTGGGCGATCTGTCGGATGTGGACATTGGTGACCCTCTGCTCCTGCAGCAGGCGAGCGGAGTTGAGGGCGATGCGGTTCTTCAGCTCCTGAGGTTTGGCCTGACCCTGAAGTGGAGGAGGGGAAGCTGAAGACGAGGCCAGCATCTCCACTGGAGCCTCCACAGCCGTCACCACAGTGGGAGTAGAATCACTTACAGTGGTAGAGCAGTACTCCACCACGCTTGCATCCTCGAGAGTGTGGTAAGTTGTTTCAGCTGGAAACAGGACAGAAAAGTGCTCTTTAGGTATAAGTTACTGTGTGACTGTGAGTAACAGCTCAGGATAAGTGGGGTCAGTGGGGGAGCTGTTCAGGCTTCTTGGCTTTTACTAATAGTACAGGAGAGTATGACTCAATACTCTGAAGTCAAACGACTGCATTCCTAACCTCTTTTCAGCTTTCATCATTGTCATTAAGCACATATTGTCACATATTCAAAAACTTTGTCAAGAATGACAAGACAGCAGTGACTGATAGAGCCACAGAAATTCCAGTAAATGGTAAAGTGAATGCTGCATTAATGCCGATTGTAGGAGGATGGCTTCAGAACACTCAGACTGTGTTGCACAAGCTGTTCTTACTAGTTTTGTGGTTACTGTCTGTATAGTTATTAAACATTTGACAAAGCAGATCGAGGCCATTTATGTGAATAATATAAGGGTTTAATGATTCTTGCACCAAGGGAGCATTCAATACACACAATATGGTTGCATGAAGGAAATGCTTAGGGGGGCAGTCTCTCTGAGAGACATTTATACAGTCAGACTTTAGCAATCGTGGCAAGTTCTGCGTCATCGTTGACTCCTGGAACAGATATGTCTGAATCTCTGCTGAGTTGCAAATTGAGTTTTTAATTGTGAAATTTCTGGAAAACTGATACATGCAGCCTTGGCTTGCACCTCCTTGGTCTGAGTTCAGATTGCAATCTTGCAGTGTTAGGCCTTCTGTAAATGAAGTTAGTCTGCTACACTGAGAAAAACAATTATTATGATATCCAAAAAGGCCACTACAGGATTTGTTTGTTTTCTAGAGCAGAAGAAACTTAAGTATAATAAAAACTATTTGTTTTATATGTGCACAGTAATGAACAATTTATTACTGTAATAACTGTCAAACCAGTTAATATTTTGGCCTTTGGTGATTTTCCAGTTTAACTCACAGATGACCTGTTCAACTACTTACTTCCACTGACAAATATACTGTCACCTAAAGCTGACAGGCCTCAGGAATCTGCTGTCACAGTCTAATTTTGTGTAATATTCAACTCAATGTATAGAGACCTTACTTTGTGCAATATGGAAAGGGATGTTCTTTTGTCTATGAATGATGCTGACTGCTCTGAATGGGCCAGCTAAACAATTTCAAGCGGGGATGGAGGATATTGCACAAAAAAGAAACTTACCATTTAGTGGCTTTGCTTCATCACAGACTGTACCTGCACCAGCTGGAAGTGCTAAATAAAAATAAAGACATAATATGATGTTAAAAAACAGACTACTGTAGTACTGTACACCAACAGTCATAGAAACGGAATAAAGAAAACTGAAAACACTAAATTATAAACCATTCAAAGGGCAAGAAACCTGCAAAAACACGTATGGCCCCTTAAAAGTTTTCTGGTAAAGGTGCCACTTGTGATTGTAATTCAGGCTAATAGTCAGTAACAAGCATGTTCCGACATGAGTTTCTGGGTCATGGAGAAAAGAAAAAGTAGGACAAACACTGAGAATGGAATGTGGAAACATTAAGTGTCCAGCTGATAAATTTCTGAAATGAAAAATATTTTCATATTCACAGATTCTGTATTTTTCAATGGGATTTTAAACAAGGTAATTATAGAGCCCATGGTGCGTTTCCTTGTTTTCTGCCTTATCTACAATGTTACAACGGCAAATTATCACCTTAGACGTGACCTCATGGGCTCTTTAAATTTCCTCTGAAAAACACAAACAAAATTCTAAAACAAATTGTTATGTCTTAAATGATATCTAGAGGGGATCTTTAACTTTATTTGTCAAATATGTTTATTGCTTCTTATTCTAAAACGCAGCTGGATGAGCAGGTCTTCTGTGATCAGACTAATCTGAATAAATATTGACTTGGGCTTGGAGACTACACATGTGTAACTCAAAGCCTGAGTTACAAACTAGAGACAAGAAGAATGTGGTAATTTCACAGGCACAAAACAAAAAACAATATGGAGCTGTGTTATGGGAATTACAAGATCCAGTGTTTGTGAAGTGCGACTTATACTAGGGACTAAAAATCAGTCTATCTCTGCTTTGACTTTGACCCGCACATTTATGGGTGTGTAATACTAAATTACTGAACAGACCCTTTAAATTATTCAGTGAATTAATTTGGAGTGCACCAAGCAAAGGAGGTGTGAGGGAAGCAAAAGTAGGATGTTTTTGAGCTAAATGCGATCACCCCAGGTTTTGCCTTTCAATTAAAGCACAGTTTCCCCATCTGTAGGTCAGGATGCCTCAAGGATTATTAAAAGGGTAGTAAAGGAGAAAGTACATATTTCAGCTACACAAATACATATACTTTTTCCAGATTTTCTTTTAATCTTTACTTTTATTGTGAATTGTTGGACTATTTTACTTCTTTGTCCTTCAAAAAATTCCTCAAATAAAATAACTGGAGAAAGGAACAACCATGCTGACTCAGTACAAACTGCCTGTTGAGATGATGGGGTCAACACACTGCTTTAAAGAAAACCTGAAGACCTCTAGGTGATTTTTGGAAGCAATAGTGCAATAAAACATCTGCACCATTAACGCTAACTGCACATTAGCATTTATCAAACCTTCTTTAACAAGCCTTGTTTCACTGGTTTAATTTAACAATAGAAATGGCCTGGATCCTGTGCAAAGTTCACCATAATCCAGTCTTAATCGTTTCTCAACCCCCTAAACAGTGATATTGGCTGAATGTTTCTTAGCCCAGCATCTGTATTGCTGCATGTTCAGTGTTGCACATGCAGTGTGACGGAGTCTCTCACTTCACTTTAAGGGGAACACTTTTAACTGAACTCTAATAAATCTACCAGAGAGTAATACGTGAACTTTTCTTATTACAACAGCATGTTCCGGACACTGTGCATGTTCAGACTGAAAACTCTTCAACTTACTCTCTGCTAGAGTCACGGTGGCAGCGGCGTTCATTGTAACAGGTAATGTTATCTCAGCATCCGAGTCTCCTGCAGGTAAGCTGATGATGGTGGCTTCCCCCAGGAGGTTACAGATCCTCTGCTGCATGGCAGTAAGGATGACAGGAACTGGAGTGCAGTCAGCGGAGGTCCCCTCTATGGCAGCGCGCGCTTGAGCCACTTTCCGCCGG
This sequence comes from Monopterus albus, assembly GCF_001952655.1. Classification (NCBI taxonomy): domain Eukaryota; kingdom Metazoa; phylum Chordata; class Actinopteri; order Synbranchiformes; family Synbranchidae; genus Monopterus; species Monopterus albus. The sequence continues at coordinate 924,493 of NW_018128089.1, read as the reverse complement.
ACCTCCGTCTTCATGTCAGACCACTTCTTTTTCACCTCGGGCAACTCTCTGGGACAGGTGGTAACAGCGTTCACCTTTTTCAGGATTTCCACCCACGCGTTATTCTTTGCCATGTGGGTGACTCCAGCATTGAAATGGTTAACCAGTGTGTGCTTTTGTTTCTCAATTTCTTCCACAATAATTTCCACCTCTCTCTCCGAGAAATTCATTTTTCTCTTTTTCGCGGCCGATGCCATAATTACAGAAATTCCTTTTTTGAAGAGGTAATTGTGCGTATTGTACGCAAAATAGTAGGATTCACTCAATTGAAATGCGCAACGTAATGGCTTCCAGAATCGGCTTCTTCTTCCGACTAACAACGCTTACTTACGTTAGCTGGGCATGGAGCCCCGCCAGCTCACTCCCCATTGGTTGAGTATCTCGCGGTCATACTATATCCTCTGTTGCTATTGGTTTAAGGAGATGCCAATCACTCAACGAGCCAAACAAACTATGCTGTTCAAATGCCAAATAAAACTTCTCGCCATCGTGTTTTTCCTCGATATAACAACAAATAAATGTAATAACAATAGCATACCGGCGCTGCAGAAAATAGTTGTTTCAAGCTGCGGTAAGACAGGAAATTAGCACAAAATACATACAAATGTATTTGAAAATAATTTTTTAAAAAGACGGGGAGAAAGACGCTGCATGTGATATTCTCTGGACACTGAAATTAAATGGAAGAGGAATATGGCGGCCTACATTCTACAACAAGTTTGTCATAAATCTAAGAAAGATGCCACTTTTTACATATTCACAGAAGAAAGAATAAATGTAATGTAATAAATACAGATTTAGATTTCTTTTCAGCCTCTGAATGATTTCTGATCTGCAGTGAAGTGAGCAGCAGATGGCAGCGTTACAACACTGACAGACATTGAACAATGATGGAAATGATCACAGTAGCTAATATTCCTGTCACATTCCAGTATTAAAGTGGGCTCTGCGGTCCTGAACAGGTTAATTTTTCTGCTGTAATTTTTTTTAAATCCCTAAATAAAAATTGTAAAAATTACTAAAAGCACAGTTGTATGCTAAAGTTTGGCCACCCGTAGACAAATTATATATATTTTGTTGAATTTAAAAGCTGAAGGAGTAAATACAAACCCATGACTTTTGCAAACTCCCAAACATTTGTCTACAACTGTTTGATGGATACAGGTGGGTTCAGGCCACCATCATGTTGTTTCAGCATTTTGTTCAGAGACTCACAGTGACTGTTTTGCAGGCGATGTGCCAAAAACTGACTGCTTGCCAGAAAGGGAATATGGTCTGCTGCCTGTTAAAATGCACCGGCCAGTTTATATCCACATACAGCTGTTTTTGTTGGAAGCAAACCATAATAAAATGCCAAAACAGACACAAGTACTAGCACGAAGGTACAGTATGTCTTTGTAAAACTTGTAAAATTTTTGAGGAAATTGTAATGGAATAATTGTGATTATATAAAAAAGCCATAGTAGTTTAGAGTGCAATCAGGCTTTCTTGAGTCGTAACTGCTAAATATACTTAGGTGGTTAAATGTTAACATTTCTCCATGACAGAGGTCAATTTGTTTCTTCTGCAGCGTTTTATTCAATTATGAACAGCTTAGATGTAAGTACCGGTATGTCATTACCAGCCAGAAACAGTTTTTTAAGTTATGTTATGTCTGTGTAACATATGACATTCTCCATATAATGTGAGCTATACAAATAAAATAAAGAAAATGATCCATTTTGCAATTTTTCTACTGATTCTGTGTATTTTTGTGTTGTTGACTATAAACCATGTAGTCTTTTCTTCCAGTTTAAGTACCTAATGATCCAATACAAGCCAGAAAAATGCAGCACTCCCCTTGCCAAAAACTGAATACAGCTAATATTTTGAAAGGGTATTCTCCCCCAATACCTTCATTTCGCCCTTTTGGGTTATATTTTAAATCTTATAAACCACCCAGTACATTTGTACCACCTTAAGTACCCTTAAAGGGCCAGTGCAACCAGCAAATATGTTGTGAAAACAACCACCCATGGCGTGTTATGTGCATATTATTACAGGTAAAAGATGCAGTAAATACTACAATACTACTAGAAAATACGCCACAGGAAATGTGATTATTCAGCTGATGTATTGCGCAGAAAATATGGACCAGGGTTCATCATGGCCTGTTAACAACCAACTCAGACAGAAATCACGCAAAACGCACTGTGAGCGAGACGACAGATAGATACACCCCGGTGCACTGACCTGTATAAACTATTTCCACTATGGGTAGAGATAGGGATGAACACACTGTGCCTATCAGTTACAACAAACCATATAAATTAGGGGGATATCCATCTTTACAGTCTATGAGTCACCTTCTAGAAATACTGTCTTGAAAAATGCCTGAAGACATGAAAATTACCTATCTGAAAACTACAACCTCTCATAAAATACTACAAGTTTATAGTTCTGCATGAGCGTTAAGGAGGGAAATGTCTCTAACTTATAACATGACTGTGGCACAACAAATCAGGGACCCAATAACAAACATACAATGAGCTAAATGTTGTGTAACACTGATGGTGATAACAGTTTACCTCAGGTTGAGGCTATGCTGATCTCTGTAGTAATAAGCAGCCTCGAATGGGCAGCACATAAGCACACACACACAGACATTATGGAGTGTTATGCTGGTACATGCCTTGTTGAAAAAAGATTTGTCTGGCGAAAATAGAGACATTGCCTCTTCTCCTTACTACAATTTACGGGCGGTAGAGGAATGTATATGTACATTACCACCACTTGCCGACCTTTGTGATCTAGTTTTAAATAGCCCCATCTGGTGGGGAAGAAATAAAAATACACCCCCTTGGTGTTACAAGTGAAAAACAGGAGCTGGGATCATAAATACAGTGCCAGTATTATGAAACTTAAAATAAGGAAATGATGCACCCCATACCTGAAGTCAGACAGAAAAGACCCATGAAACAGTTAGACAGCCATGAAATACACTATAGGCTAGAAGAGAGACAAAGCAAAGGGTTGCCATCAATAACAAAAAGGTGCAAATCACCATGCAAGGGGCAAATAAACAGTAAACCTGTGTAATATAACAAAATAAGCTGTATAAACAAGCAACAAACAGTGCAAACAATGCAGAATAAGCAGTATAGACGGGCAGTAAACAATGCAAACATTGAAACGAGATAAATAGGAATAAAAACACAGTACTTAAAACTAGAGACCTATACGAATCTGTATAATCTGTACGAGGTATATTTACAGGTATTGCACTGAGGGTCATTTGTCCAATGATACTGTCGTAGGTTAAGTGTTAATCAGAGCGACAGCGAAGAAACTGTCCCTGTGCCTGGTTGTTTTGGTGCACAGTGACCTGTAACGCCGTCCAGAGGGGAGGAGTTCAAACAGATTGTGTCCAGGGTGTGAGGGGTCTGCAGTGATCCTCTCCGCCCTCCTTTTGACCCGTGAGTACAGGTCCTCCATGGAGGGCAGGCTCACACCAATGACCTTTTCTGCAGTCCTGACTGTCCGCTGAACTCTGTATTTGTCCTGCTTGGTTGCTGAGCCAAACCAGACAGTGATGGAGGTGCAGAGAACAGACTCGATGATTCCTCTGTAGAACTGTATCAGCAGCTCCTGGGGCAGGTTGAACTTCCTGAGCTGGTGCAGGAAGTACATCCTCTGCTGTGCCTTCTTGGTGATGGTCCTGATGTTGGA
>NW_018128089.1:899438-920720 GCF_001952655.1 Monopterus albus | reverse complement strand
GGAGATGGTGGAGCCTGGAACCTGTAGGACTTTACTGCTGATACAGTGCTACCAAGTATGGTGGTGCTGAACTGTCAGATGGAAAACATAAAATTAACATAAGATGGTTAATGACATATGTGTAAAGGTTTGGGTACAGAATAAAAGGTCAAAGTATAAGATAGTCATAAACTGAAATGTTAAAAGTATGTAAAAAATGTAAAATATAAAAAACACTATAGGTTGTAGTGTAGCATGGGAGAGCACACGCTGCCGCTGTGATGTCAGTTCTTGTATAGTGACCTGGCATTACACATTAAAGCCAGACAGTTTTTGTTTTGTTTTGTTTTTTTTGAAAAACTGTGCATCACCACCTATGACCATTAAAATGTGCACGCAGGTAGATCTACAACATTATTACAATCATTTTGATATAAACATATGAATATAATGAACGAATAAGAACATTATCTTTTTTAAATGACATGGATTCACTAGTTATACTATATTCTTTATTTTCTCTAACACAAAAAAGTTTGGTTTGATGGCATTTTATTAAATGGAGCTCAGACAGGATGTGAGTACTACTGTGACTTCCTGTACAGACAGGGCTGGTGAAAGGCTTCTGTCGGTCTTGACTGTAGATCTTTGTCACCGCCCCCTGCTCTCGGTCGCTGGCCAGGAGAGGCGCAATTCATCTTGAGCGAGCCTTTTCTCTTCTTAACGGCAAGTTAACGGCATTTAAATATCTGACTCTGCATCATATTGGTAACAATTTTAAAATATCATGAGCCGCACTATAACAGTATTTTAATAGACGGGTTAGGGTATGGACAGCCCAGGATTCTCCTCATCGCATCACCGCGTCTCGGCATCTGTAAGTTTTTATTAACGTTATAGTACGGGGAAAATGCTAGCTTGTTGAGCTAATTTGTCACGTAGTTACTAATGAGACACTTTTTCGTTTCGAGTGAACTTCACGTTTGTGTTCGTGGTAAAAATATCGGGTTGGTACGCTAACCGACGGCTGACCGTTTTTGCTTTCATAGCGTGCTACGTGTTACCTACGACTCACAAAGCGGCTAAGGTTGTTGACTGGTTAGGGTGAGGGATGGGGGCTCGGTTCACGAGAAGGTAGCAGAATTTGACAGAACACGTGACGTGTGTGGGGACCAAGTCGGGACTCGAGGCATGTCGGTGGCCTGTGGGGCTCTTTGACTCAGCCTTTGAGCGACTGACACCAGCTGGTAGAATATCAAGCTGTTCACTAGCCGAATACTGACGGATACTCATGATGCACCAGGAGGGCTCATTAATGACCCCCTTACTCGTTGGCGTATTTTGCCAGTGCCGGTCGACCGACACCCACCAAGGGGTCGACCCCGGTGGTGGAGGCGGACACGCCGAGGACCCCTCATCAACTTACCCATCCAAACCAGTCACCCCCCCGCCCCTGGCCGCTGACTTGCACTCGAACCTTGGCCAGCCATCGCATCCATGTGACATATGTGAAGGACCCGAGCAGGAGCACAGGCTGAAGGTGCTGTTCCAGATCCTGGATGTGAACGGCGATGGAGGTATTTGTGTCAACGACCTGACGATTGGGCTGAAGAAACTGGGGGTACATCGCACTGAACACGAGCTCATGGTGAGTGGACATTTCAGCCCAGCTGTGTGCTTTTGTGTCCTTTTCCTGTCCCCATTTTTGTCTTATGATTGCATGAACAATTGATGTAAAAAAATTAAAACTGCATTTGCCAAGTGCATAACTGTGTTAGAAACGACACTAATGAATGCTGTAAGAAAGGAACAAGGAACAAACAGGTGTTAGTGTTATGAAGTAGAAAGTGATAGAGACAGTGACATAAGACACATGTTTAGGATATAATTGATGTTTTAACAGCATTATAGTGACTGCATTTCGGTATGAAGCAAGATCTAATACACACTGCCCAGAATGTCACTGAACTAAATGTAGACATTGTAAGGTAGGGTCCGTCTTACCATGCTGACTCTGAGAGACGAGACAGTCCAAGTAACTTCAAAACAGTGCTGATTTATTCAAAGGATCACAGGTAAAATTAACATTACACGCTCAGATATCTTGCACCTCCAAACTGCTCGCAGGCAGATGTAAGATGAAAGACCCTGAACCCACCAGGCCTATACATTATAACACCTCGGTTGGGCTAGCCCCATACTACACAGAAACGTCAACCGGGACGTCTCTCTCACCAGCTTTGCAGCTGGTCATAGCAGTAGTCAAAACATGAAGAAAATCAATGTGTGAATGTGTGTGTCTGTTGGTTAAGTGGTGTGTAGCTAAAAACAGTCTCACGACCTCTAGTGACATGTTGTGTCTCAAACATAAGAACATTATGGCTAAGTCTACAGTTTTACACGTCATAATAATAATAATATTAAACATCCTGTCTGCTGACAGTCATCAACTCTTCTCTCTAATATCCTTGACCAGATGTACCCTGTAGAAACTCATAAGCATGACTAAGCATTTAACAGTCTAACTAGACATCCTATCTCCACTAAACATTTCTAATACATAAAGTATCTAACCAATTATCTGTCTGACTAAAAATACCTAACAACATCTAAAATAGTCATTTTCCAGTCAAATTTATCTTGCAGCTTGCAAAATCACCAAGATGTTTTTTGTTTTGTTTTTGATCCCAGCGTTTAGGCATTTCTTTAGTATGAAATGAAGCAGCTATAGTACATGACAAACAACCAAATCATTAGGCAAAAAATATATAAATAAAGTAAAATAAAATAAACCTCCTAAGCTTTAAATGCCCTTGCCCTGCTATATGGCTGCAGGTTGGGGGATGATTCTTATTATAATGCAAGTAAAGTTGCCACTATGACATTGTGAAGAACACACCTGTCAACATCACCAAATTAGCAGTTACGTACAGGGAAGATGAGCTCACCATTACTGTCACATCTTTAGTGGCCAAATATGGTCTGGACTGGTAGCAGACTGGAAATCCCTGCTTCTCTGGAAAACTCTCTTTGTTTGTTGAGGATAGCCACTTAATCCTGGATAATGGTACCTCCTTCATGCCTTTGACTTTGTAGCAGGTGTCCAAGAGCACAGAGGTGACAGGATTAACTATTAATAATGATTCACTGAACTTGAAGCAGTCAGGTAACTGAGAATGGGATTAGCTTCAGTGTCTCTCAGAATTGTGTTTTCTGTATCATTTGATAGCTAGAGCTTTTCTTTAGGCAGGCTGTGTTTTTCATTATAGTGTACAGTACATTTCAATGACTAGGCCTATACATTGCTCTCCACCTGCTTTGGAGACAAGTTCTAGGAGCTAAATTTCAGCACATCTCGGGAGGTGCTTGCAGAGCTATTGCCAGCTATTTGTTAAATGTCAGCATCTTCACACCTCAACTATTAGCATTACAGTACGTTGACATTAGTCCTGCAAAAGCACAACTCCCTGCTTTGTTTTAATGCAAGGGGCTGTGTTGGTCGGGGTTGTGACGTGGTGGTGGTTGCAGGCTAACTGGGGATATTTTATTATTTATTATATTTTATGAGAGGCATGCTGCATTTTACACAATTTCATGCAGTGGGACTTGATGGAGGAAATCTCCAATTTTGGAAATTTGTGTTTTATTCTTGCTTAGGTTTTATTGTTCTAGTATTGTTTTTTAGTTGATACATATGTTCTATTGTGCAGCACTTTCTGCTCCCCGGAGTTGTAAAGTGCTATATAAATAAAGCTTTATTGTTATTATTATTATTATTATATTATCTCTGGCTCAGTCAGTAGTGATGCAACTTGATGGCCTGTTTCTTGTTCAGCAGCTTGAGAGTAACAGCTCCTCCAAAGAAGCTTTCATCATCCTCAGCCTTGTCACAAAGTATTTTTATCCCCCTGCTGGAGCAGTGTCCTGGCAGTCATTTCACACACCAGGACATTATCAAACTGACAGACATTTTTAAAGCATGCTGTTTCATTTCATATGTTATGGTTATCTCTGTGTCTACATTACACTGTAGTTTCATCCTGATACCAAGAAAACATGCCTTGACACTCACCATTTCACTAGCAGGAACCTGCCCTCACTCAGTACAAATGAATGAACTATAAGGATATTGAACGCTTGTATATATTTGGCTGTTTGTGCGCTTGATGGCTTTAGGGGAGGTTAAGGAGGTCCACACCGCTCTTGGGCACTGGCAGACTCCCAAAACCCTTTAACAAATAAGTGCAGACTGAATGGTTGAGTGTCCTGAGATATAGACCATATTGAGGGAGTTGCCGAAAAGGGCGGATGGATGTGGGGTAGGGGCATAGTGCCAGAGTAAGTGGCAGGAGCTGCAGGTAACCTGGTACTTGCAGCCAACAGGATTGGGGGCAGCCTGGTGCCCAAAAGAGACATAGGAAAGGAGCAGATAACCCAGTGTCCAGCAAAAGGTGACAGCCTGGTTGCAGAAGAGATAGGAAATGTAGAAGGCAGCCCAGTGCCTGGAGGAGAAGGAAAGGAGGAAATGAACGGGAGAGAGCACAGGATAGCAGAGGGTGGCCCGGCACCTGAAAGACAGGATGGCAGAGGAAAATAAGAGGAAACAGAAGGTATGGCCTTGGGCTCTGAATGAGAGACTTCAGTTGCACCAGTAGAGGAGGAGGGGCGACCCCCGATAGGAGGACAAGCAGAGGACTGGCTACAGGGGGCGCTATGATGATAGGAGAGCATGCAGGCGGTGGCCTTCAAGGGAAGCCGACAGGAAATGGAAGAGCATGGGTTTGGTGTTTTTGTGGAGGAAAGCAATGTTCCTGGCCCACAATTATCTTGCGAGCTGACCACAGTCCAATCGGTGAACGTTGGCGGTAAGCAGGAAGGCGTTTAGGCTCGAGAACAGGGCACGCGCTCACCAAGCCTTGAGAAAACAAGCGTCCTCGAGCGGGTGGGTGTTGGCCTGTTAATCAGAAAAACTAAGCTAACTAAAGATGTTACTTTGGACTCCAGGAAATTAGACTTTTTAAAATTATTTTATAGTCCACAGGTTTTCAAATGCAGAGCTGGCCCAAAGCAAAATTTGAAGTGGGGGCCCTCCACTGCCTCTTCACCGCCTACACTGTTAACATTTTTCAGTACATGATCATTTTCACACTTGCAGTACTGTAAATCTAACAAACCCATGATCAGTTTGCTAATCTGTAGCTTACATCATAGCAGTCAATAACACAGGACTGCACAAAGCAGTTAGAAGTAAAGGAAATTTTGTGAAGAGATGGGCCTACTGTGCTGCATCACACTGTAGTTTTCTCAGCTGCAGGAATCCAGTACATGCCGGGAATTAAAATGTGCTGGAGCTTGGTTGTTGCCTGGATGAGATTGCCTGCTGGATGCTCACCGGGTGCTTGGCATGATTCAGATGGAGTGCAGGAGGATAGTGAGAGAGAGAGAGTAGGGAGGGATCACTTAGCAGATTTTCTTTTGCGAAGGACGTGTATCAGAGGAGAACCTCTGTGTTTCACCCTCCCCCTCCTTCTAGTCTGACTGACAATTGAAGGCATAAATTAATGTCCACACTGCTATCCTGTCCTCCATTGGTTGAGGGGCTCGTTCTATGGCTCAACATTTGGACCTGCCAGTACGGGCTGCGGTGATTGGCCAGGCTCAACTGCAGTGAGGATGCAGGTTTAGGAGGGTTCTCATTGCTGCATTTCTCTGCCTGCTGATACTGATGCCAGCTAAGTGGCAAATTCTGTCTGTCTGCTGCCTCATTTAATCAGTCTCAACATGAGATATTTACAATATGAAATTCTAGTTTTGATAAATGGAGAATGAATCATGCCTCAGAAGTTGCATGGCAAGAGTTAGCTAGGAGCTTTTTGTTTTTAACCCTGCTGTGCTGCTGTGCCTGGACATCTGTCAACTGACAAAAAGATCTGAAAAGGATCCAGTAAGAAGATGAGACACTGAGCTGGAGCAATGAGGTAGTAGAAAGTGGAAAACCCCTCTCTGCAGCCCCACGTTGTCATCAGCTTTCTGTACTTGTTCTGCTAGTTCCACTTCTTGCCTTCACCTAACAGGCAGTTAAGAGAGAGCAGTCACTCAGACACAGTAGTTTGAAGATGCTGCCGGACATGCTGAGTTTCCTATGCCAGAGCCTTTTTGGCAGCACACAGTGTAAGCCTGCTCAAACCCAGTTGCCAGAGGAGAAAGAAACTGGGGCTACTGGGAACTGCAGAGAGCTGCATGCTGGTCTCCAGGAAAAGAATGTGCACTCCTTGGACAGTAAAGACATCAGCAAGAGTAATGACAGTCCAAAGAAAACCACAGTATTAATCATGGTGGCACCACCAACAGATCTTCAACAGGTAGGATAAAGCAGGTGGCTGGCTGTCCCACTTACAGTAACACATAAAATGGGATTACTTTTATATCAAATCCAAACTTTAATCTGGATTGAGATCCGTTTGATCCGAAAGTCTGGATAACCCATCCCACTGGAGGGATGGATTACCAGAGCAACACATACTATACAATTCATTTAAAAATTAGTTTCAATATAAATAAGATGGTAAAGTTTGTAAACTGTTTATTCGCAGTGGCCTCTTGCACATATCTCAGAATAGTGTATTCAACCAGATAATGACTTTGTCAATCACAAATGTAATTTTGATTAAACAAAAACATCTTCAACAAAAAAGGCACAAGTTCATCATTTGTGATCAACCTTCAAAAGTAACTGGACAGTAGAATTTCACACTGCACAACCACTCAGTCTCTCATTTGGAGGAAAACTGCTACACTGTGTGTTTTACGTTGTTCTTCTGGATCTGGGCGATCTTATCCTGAATTGCATTGAAATACCAGGACAAAATCTGGCCGTGTTGTCTGATCCTGGATGACAAAAGTTTGGATTTCTAAATCTGATCGGATCTGATTGCTCTAGGCCCAGATGATGAATCCTAATTACTTTGTTGATCTCCTGATTCTTCAAGCAGAGGTGCCATCAGCTTGATCCTTTTGGTTTTGAGTGAAATATCTTAAAGACTATTGAATGGATTGCCGTGGAAATGTGGCACATACATTCATATTCTCCTCAGGATAAATTCCTTATAACTTTGATGAATCCCTCACTTTTCATTTAACATCACTATCAGGTTCAAATCGGTTCAGTACTTAGGTTGACAACCAAATACCTGCTAAATTAATGTCATTCTCATACCATTCAACACTAGGCCTAATTAGTATGCTATACTAAGTACCTGCTAATATTACCCTTGTCATTGTGAGCTTGTCAGCATGCTAACATTAGCATCTAGTTCAAAGGACTACTGTAGCCAGGTACAGGCTAATAGAGCTGCTTGCATGGCTGTTAACTCACTTAACCTTTATTTACCCAGTGTCAGTTCAATGAGCTAAAGGATGCTCTTTTCTGGGAACACACTGCTCCTCGCTCAGACATTTACACTTGGAAGCTGCCACACTAATGTCTGGCAACTGAGCAGCTCCACCCGAGCTGTTAAGAGAAATAAGCCATGCTCAAGGGTACCTCAGGTTTTTAAGGTGCCCTTGAGCAAAGAAGAGACGAGCACTGCCTTTTCACTTTTTATGTCTGTCTGGGGATGGAACAGGGGCCTTTGCTTTCTGCATTGAATGAACAGAAACATTTCTTTCTTTTAGTTATTTCCAAAATTACTGCTATTTCCACAGGACATACTAGTTTTCATCAGCAGTCCATCCAAAGCTAACGATGTGCAGTTGCCAGCAGTGACGTCTTTCAGATTCAGATTCAGTGCCCTACAAATGCTAAATATATTTGCTCATTTAATACCCAAGTTTCTGCACTTCAGTCAAGCCATATCTGCCATTTGAGAAACAGAAAATACTAAATCCAGTCTTTTTTATTTTGCACTACAACAAAAAGAAACATTATAGAAGTTAGCATTTATAATGTTCACAATAGGTGCAGTTGAAGTTTAACATGTTGTGCTTCTGTTTTGGCACAGTGGCAGTTCATTTCTGCCACACATTTGCTGAGCATGTTAGAATAGTTTATGAGTGACTAATTTCACTTCACTGCATCACACTTATCTTTCTGAGAAAAGACACAGCACCTAAGTGCTTATGCTCAAACAAAGAAATGCATTCAGCCTTGCTCTGCTCGTCAACAGCAGAGACGCATGTCAGTCTCAGTGGTCACTCTCTCACTGCTCAGTCATTTATTCAGCAGTATCAGTGTTGCACTTTGTAATCATTTCCTCTCATTGCATTCTAGTAATATTTTTATATAGGTGCAGCTATACTCTCAACTTTTAATGGCAGCATTTTAAAAGATAAGTGTAATTGTAATTCTTTATCTTTATGTACAAAGATAAATAGTAACCCTGGTTATCAGAACATTTAACAGCCCATGACAGATTTGATCAGTTATTTATGATAAAGAAGGTACAGTTAAAATTATGTCACAGATCATTTAGAATGTTTACAGCTGACCCAGTGACAGATAGGCTGGTGTCTTGGTGGGCAGGTGTGGTGCTTACATTTCTGTATAGGAAACATTATCTGTATCTATATCTGTTTTTAGTAACATTCATTTTTTTTTTTCTGAAGGCCTCTGACAGCTCTTTCACTCTCACCATGGTGCTCACTCTCACTTCAACAGTCAGGAGCACACCAAACTAAATGTTTGAGGTTTAGATGGGGCAAGCCTCATTCAAAATGCTGAGTAACGATCTACTAATTATGTGCACCTGGTGTGATATACCTGTGTGTGATTTGAGCCATTTTAAGAGGGCATACATGTGAGGGTGTGCTAACTTTTTCCTCAGTTGGAATAGGCATTTTTGTAGAATTACATTTACAGAAGATCTTGAAAAGACTTTTCTTCAGTTTTACTTGTTTAGTTGTATTACTTTAATCTCTCTGTATTGTTAAAATTGAGATTAAATAACCATATATTAAAACATGTTACAAAATACACATGCTTTCAAAGGGTGTCCTAATTTTTTCACATGACTGTAGTCTTTGTTTCTAGGATACCTGATAAGTCCCAGTGTTCAGATTGGACAACAGTGAATTAGAGTATGGATTACCTTGTCAAATAACATCAATGTTCAAGCTACTTTTAACAAAGTATTTGTCCCATTCCATGAACTGATGTAGGACTGACATTCATCCATCAAATGGAACTAGGAATCTAACAAAAGTGTGCTGGGAAAACATTTTAATGAGGAATTGTAAATCAGAGGAATCAAAAATATACTATATATTTCTATATTCTTTAGTAGTGCCAGCTGGCGTGCAAACAACGTAACAGAATGCGTTGTGGTTAACTGAAGAGAGAAGCTCAAACTTGTTGATAAACTAGGCTATAACTTTGTCTCCGAAGGAAAAACCACCTATAAGAGCACTATTTCATCAGATATTCCAGTGTGTTGCCTGTCTCATTATTCCGATGTCGTTATGCCAGCCTGACATTAGGTATCGTCAATTTGAATAGGTCACAGTTTAAATGCTGTATTATATTTATTGATTTTTAAATGCTCAAATATGTTCCTGTCACTCTTTTGCATTTGATTAGCAGTGTTAATGTGGTCAAACTCGTCAGTGAAATATATAACAAAAAACACATTTTATCATCTGCCTGAAATGTGTACACAGTGTAAAAATAGAAAATGTATTTATTGGAGTGCTGTCCTACTTTTCATTACTCATACTTACTTAATGAAATGTAACCGCTTAAAAACAAAAATGAGCAAACATTTTTATGAGCTGAGTCTGTTCTCTGTAGCTGTCCCTGTCTCCATTTCCTCATGTTTATTTCACAATGGACACCATCAAGTTCCTCAAACATTTGTCCTGTCTCACCTCTCCTTACAGAAAATAGTGAAGGCGGGAGACAAAGACCTGGACGGACAGTTAGACTTTGAGGAGTTTGTTCATTATCTGCGAGACCACGAGAAGAAACTCAGGCTGGTCTTCAAGAGTTTGGACAAAAAAAATGATGGTAAGGAACCTTGCTACAGCTAGTGACTTACTTTGCTGCAGGATGTTGAGAATGGAGTAGACCAACTTCACATCCTTAAAGAAATCAGTGTCATTGGGATGGGTCAAGCTCCAGAGCCGAGCCGTGCCGAGCCGTGCCATCATTACACAATCATATGCAATGAAATGTCTCTAGACCCTACAATCTGGCATCTTGGTATTAGACACTTGCTGCCTGGTAACTGCCCACCTATTTCAAATTCCATGCCCCAACAGGCCAGCCTTTTCTTTTTAAAGTCCAGGTAAATGAGGAAATAAATATATATTCTAAGTTTGTCGCAGCACAGGAAAATGTACTGTTAACCACCCAGAAAAATTGGAATAATTAAAAATATTGCTAAATATATAAATCATGAAAAATAAGGAGTATTCTCTGCTCTGAAATGCTGGGGATGTGTCGAGTAAAGGCAAGCAAACCATGCCCAATCGCGGAAATGTGTGGCCTGTTCTCATCACACTGTATTAAGGGAGAATATATACAATGTGTTTAGAAACCAATCACTGATTTTGCTTCATCAGGTTAGACTCAGAGTTGAGACACAGAAGACAGTATGCAACTGGTCCCACAATCTGTGTGATTTGAAACTGACCTCTAGGTGTAAAACCAGTGGTGTTGCCTTTTAATTAATAAAGAATTCCTTTCTGTGGTGTAGGCCAGATCGACTCACAAGAAATCATGCAGTCTCTGCGTGACCTGGGAGTGAACATCTCTGAGGATCAGGCAGAGAAGATTCTCAAAAGGTGAGAGTGATGCTGTGATCCGGTCTCTAATGCACTTATTGGATTCACAGTTGTGTTCAGTCCCTATTTGTGAATGTGTGTATCTATGAAGTCCCTTTGTTATTTCATAGCATGTCACATTGCTTCCTCTTCAGGTGCCAGATGTTATGTCATCTTTGTGCCCTTTGCCATTAAGGTCCTGTCATATCTGAATAAAGCGTAAGGGGTACTGACATTACTGACACCTGTGTCTGAATGACAGAAGGCCATCGCTGTAGCAGCTCAGTGAACCCAGCAGTGTTAACATATTCCATATTGGAAGAGGGCTTACTGGTCTACCTGGTCTTAGCAGTTTGTTCTGCCACAATGCCACAGCTGACTGATGAAGCTGATGTGTTGTCTCCAGATGCAGTCCTAATGAGGACCACTGGATGCTTGCTCTAAATCCCCTTTCCACTACAGGAACTTTGCCCTGGGGCATGAACCGTTTTTGGAATGTAGTTCCTGCGTTTCCATCAAATTTAGCTCCAGAGTGTAGATCTACCCACAGCCATACAGTATATATGTATGGATCTACCCCCCAATAGGTGTCGCAGCCTATCACAGTTAGCTGGAGTGCTTGCCGCTGCTAATCCTTCCACAGCTCCACCAAGGCTTTCAGTTCACAATTCATTGGCTCACGTTGTTATATCTCACTGTGAGCCTTGTCTAGTTTCTCTAACTTCCTGCCTGTCTGTGTGTTTCCTCTTCCCTCTGGCTGGTCTCAGAATAAGGAGGGGTCATATCTGGTCCCCTGTCTTGTAGTAAGTAGTAGCTTCTCTAGTCCGCTTGCTCAGTTAGCGATGCGCTATTCATCCCTGCATTTTGTGTCAGTTACCAGCTGCCACTTTTGTCTTTGCTTTCAAAGGAACATGCAACACATATGTTAGCAAAACAAAGCCGCAATGTGGTAATATCATGATTCACTTGTGGCACACTGTGCTCAAGTAAAGCAACCTGCTTCAACACAGTGCACTGAACCCATAAAGAAAGCCAGGAGATCATCACTGAGAAGTAATAGTGCATGTGAGCAGATAGCCTGGTCTTTTTACTATGTTAAACATTTATTTGTCTGTTATCTGCTGTGTTGTTTCTATCCCCAGTATGGATAAAAATGGTACAATGACGATTGACTGGAATGAGTGGCGGGATTACCACCTCCTGCATCCAGTGGACAACATTCCTGAGATTATACTTTACTGGAAACACTCCACGGTACATGTTCTTCCTTTCTCCTCAACTGCAACAAACATTAAGTCAATCTCCTCTTTGCTGCTTAAATGCAGTTGTGCAGACACTGCTTAAAGATTAAAACCAACAATTAATGGCTCACAGATCATGTCTGTCACTCTTCAACCTGGATTATTTTACTTGCCTGTGCCATAGTCTTCAAGTGACCATAAGCTTTACATTGTAACATTTTACATTGTTACAATAAAAGTCTCGTGAGCAAGGGTTTGCGAGACTTGTTTCTTTTGCACAGAAGTACTCGAACATACCTACACCTCATTTTTTGAGCTTTAGGTCATGTTTAAGATGACAATTCACTGTTGTAACATTGTAGATGTCAGAAAACAAGGAAAAGCATGCCACTGACTCTTTAAGTTAAAAATGTAGAACTGCATTTCTTTCATACTGTGCAAAGCATTACGTTCCAAAATACAAAAAGTAAAGAAAAAAAATTCACCACTCATTTTGTATATTTTCTCAATGACGACCAAATGCCAGGACAGTATAGGTGTTTCAATTAGATGCATATAGTTATGGATAACCACAGAAACAACAAAGCCTTGTGTTGTAGGTTGCCTGGGATTAGCTTTAACAACCAGGACTGAAAACATTCCAGAACAGCTTCATCAAGTTCAGCTTAACAAGATACCAGACTGAAAGTTTGTTAATGCTGAACACTGATGGAGAATTAACAACCCCAGTACCAATATATATTCACTCATCAAATCAATCAATCACTCCAAATCTCCTTTCTCTTTGTTTCATGGAGTCATCTCTGTGGAAGTTCCATGGTTGTTTCTGAGACCAAACATGACTACATGGGTGTCAAACCCAGCGTGTGAATCAAAGACTATAACATTTAGTAAAGAAAAAACATAGGAGCAATTTATAGTAATTAAGTTATTGCATTAATAATAATCATCATCATAGTCTGTATCACAGCATCTTGCACATTAAAGTTATTGTTGATTTCTAAACTTACATACTCAGGATTACAGTGTCACCAGGCTGAAAGCCTCTTTTGCCTCCACAGATCTTTGATGTTGGGGAGAGTTTGCTGGTGCCTGATGAGTTCACAGCAGAGGAGAAGAAAACAGGCATGTGGTGGCGACACCTAGTGGCTGGAGGTGGAGCTGGGGCAGTGTCTCGAACCTGCACAGCACCACTGGACAGACTCAAAGTACTCATGCAGGTATAACACAACACACAGTGTTCTAGCAGTGGACTCCCAAAGAGGCATGTTTTCATTCTAAAAATAATCTGAACAGAGGGAAGTGGACTACTAAGCACTGTGTGAATGCACGCTGGCTGTCTGTCCTGTCCAGGTTCACTCCTCTAAAAGCAACAGCATGCGTATTGCTGGTGGCTTTGGCCAGATGATTCGAGAGGGTGGTGTGAGGTCACTGTGGCGAGGTAACGGCATCAATGTCATCAAAATTGCCCCGGAATCTGCTATTAAGTTTATGGCCTATGAACAGGTATGCACTTGTACATCTTTGGCTCAAATAAGCTGTCATGTTTTGTGTTGTTGCTTAACAAGAAGAGATGTCCTTTCTGTCAGATTAAACGATTAATTGGAAGTAACCAGGAGACGCTGGGTATCGCAGAGAGATTGGTGGCCGGCTCTTTGGCTGGAGCAATAGCTCAGAGCAGCATTTACCCCATGGAGGTGAGAGAACTACGAACACAGAATAGAACAAGTTTTCAAGCAAAACCTCACTTAAAAAAAATACTCTGAGGTTGTAAAGATTGAATTCAGTCTGTAAATGCTGTGCAGCATCTCATGACTCATTATGTTTGTATGCATAGGTTTCCAGTTGGATTTTTTATCTTGTGACTGACTGCTTATTTTAACTTTTAACTTTGAACCCATTATGTGAAACTGTACTGTGACTTCTTATCTGGAGGGAAACAGACCTCCAGACGAAGACTCACAGACCTTCAGTGTGTGAGCAAAGCATTTATGTAAATGAGGGTCATAACAAGCAACTTGTTTTAAACTTGTCTAATGATAATGCACAGCATACAGTATGTATATTAATCTGTGTTCATGTATGAAGGATTTTCTACAAGTCTTGGACTAGAAGTGGAGGTTGCTATTATCTGTCAGAAGGCCTGACATCACTTCCTGTCCTCTCAGGTTCTGAAGACACGGTTGGCCCTGAGAAAGACGGGTCAGTACTCGGGCATTTTGGATTGTGCCAAACATATCTCCCAGAAGGAGGGTTTGGCTGCTTTTTACAAGGGCTACGTCCCCAACATGCTGGGCATCATTCCCTATGCTGGGATCGATCTGGCTGTCTATGAGGTGTGTGTGGTTGCTGTGGAGGGATAACTTGTTGAAGATTTCTTTAGCTGAGTCTGACTCCTTTGCTCTCCTCTCCTTTGTTAGACTCTGAAGAATTCATGGCTGCAGCGCTTTGCCACAGACAGCGCAGACCCAGGAGTGTTTGTGCTCCTGGCTTGTGGCACCACTTCAAGCACATGTGGCCAGCTGGCCAGCTACCCGCTTGCCCTGGTCAGGACTCGAATGCAGGCACAAGGTCAGTCACTGCAGAACTGAATGAGATTTGATCTATGCAATGCAACTAAACCTTTATATAAGGCTGTTTGTTCTGCTCCCTTTGTGGTAAGGTTTCATTCACAAAAGCTTCACCAGTTTTATTTGTACCCTATGAAACATTCTAAGCACAAAAAAAAAATGCAACACATTCTTTTTAAACATTTATGTGCCAGCTACATCTGGTCCTGCTGACAACCTGTAGAATTTAGCTTCAGCATCAGAACTCGCTGCAGTACGGTGGATTGTAGCTTGAAATAAACAGAACTGTGAGTAATTTGACACTGTTAACTACAGGTTTAATTAATATCTTTTGTATTGGCTCAGACTGGATAATTAAACTTTGGAGACTATGTTGGAGACCTTCTTGTTTTTTGTTAGTTTAAGGTGTACTAATAACTGAGGGAATACAGATAGTTAAAGTGGCTCCTGCTAATTGAAGTTGAAGAAAGTTGAACCATCATTAACACAGAGAGCAATAGTTGTATTTACAAAGAAAACAATGGGGATAGTGTCTGAAAACACATTTAAAGCTTTAATGTAAAATGATTTTATTCCAATTTAAAATCCAGATTGGATCTATTGGGCATGGTGTGTGTTCATGAACTTGTTCATAGGTGCCCCAGGAGCCAGCAAGCCAGCAGCTGTGTGTGTGTTTGATGAGCATGTCCTCCATCTGTCTTCCTCAGCTACTCTGGAAGGAGGCCCTCAGATGAACATGACAGGCCTGTTCAGACACATCATTAGGACAGAGGGGGCCATGGGACTCTACCGAGGCCTGGCACCTAACTTCATGAAGGTTATTCCATCGGTCAGCATCAGCTACGTAGTATATGAGTACCTCAAGATCACCTTGGGAGCCCAGTCCAAGTGAGGAGGGTGGTGGACAAAAGATTTCAAGAGGCCAAAGGGTTTTTATTGCTCTTCGTTTGTGCTGATGCTTGTTGGGACCCAAGAAACAAGCAGCTGAAATTTTACACAGTTAAATCAAATGCTCAGATTCAAGGTGTCAAAGGAGAAATGTCAGATGTTATGATGAAGTGAGTGAAGAGGAACAAGAACTCGTACACACTAATGAAGGCTTTTTGGTGAAAGAAGCTTCACTGAAGCTTCTGTTTTTTTTTTTTTTTCATCATTCCGTTAGTGGTCCAGAAGCGCTTCAGCACCTGTCACCTTTGTTTAGGAAGACAAGACAAAAGTTTACACTGAATTCACTGAAGGTGTTTACCGGTGTGCCAGTAAAATGTGCCTGCCTGCTCTGAGTTAGTGTTGTAGTAGATGTAGTCCTGCTGCTCTGTGTAAAGGAAGAATCTTTATTTTGAAGGGCTTTGCTAAGGCATATCACAAAGCGTTTCCCATGTCTCTCTACTGAAACACTGGGACACTACTTATCTGACTGCACAGAGCTGAGGTGGATAAACCCTCTGCAGGTATGTAAATTCCTCTTTTGCATGTAATATTGCTCTTTATAATGATGTAGATGTGAGCCGCAGCTTTGTTCTGTTAATAAGGTGATCCATGGTGAAAAGAACACTAGGAGATTAGTAAAAATACATTCAGATTTGGATTGGGAAGCACTTTTAGTACTACCTCTTATCCTTGTTCGCATTACCTTACATGAAGACAGAATTTTGAAAACATTAACTTCCAGTGCAAAGGACTCGTGCAGAATAATGGACCATAAGCAATGCATATGAGGGAAACAAATCACAACTAAAGTGATTGTGCAATTTGATGGTCTGTGATGTAAATATGTAGAGCAGTGACAGTCTTCTAACTTGAATTTTAGAGAATAGTTGAATTTCTCAGCATCGCCATTTAAAGTGAGAAGATGAGACTGTTGCTGAATAGCGTCCACTGCATCAACAAGCGAAAATGACAAGGTAAAGGAACACTGAATGTCTTTTGTATCCTCCAGTCACTTGCTTTAAAGAGTAAAATGTGACCACAAGGAGGAAACAACATTTCTCCTGCTGTTTGGTGTAGAGCTACTGAAATGTAGTGTGACAGTTGCACAGTAATAGCAAGGTGACCTGACTCTGTAATGTCAGTCACACAGCAACACTAACCTGTCTGACGTTTGCCAGCATTTGTTATGGTTGTACTGGACTGTTTGAGGTTGTAGCTACATTATGTTGAGACAGGTATGTTTGGTTTGTTATTCATTTCAAAATTTCATTTGTAGAAGGTTGTGTTTTTTCTTTTACCAGTTATGTAGTTATTGAATAGAATCTGTCTGTAGAAAATGTGTGTTTAGTATCTACCAGTAAACTAAGTGAGGGCAGCAGCAACAGGAGAAATGCTGACTGAAGCTACTTGTCTACCTTTGACTTTGGAGCTGGGTGTAATAGTGAGCACTCGCCACTTACACAACAGATCAGGATAAATGAGCCTGCCTGCTTTTAGATTCTGTGGATGCCCACAACTTTGCACTCCCTACCAAATAAACTTTAGAATCGTTGCTATAGTTGCACCATTTACTATATACATTCTCAGATCAGTGTGTGCACGTTCACCAGTGTTATCGTAGTTGCAGCTAAAGCAGGCATACTCAGTTTTCACTTAAGAGCAACTCTCTGGTTTTGAAAATCTCAGACATCAGCTGATCCCGATCTTACAGAAAACAAGTGACTACTTTTCCTTGTGTTTAACAGTGTTGATCTGTGATAGTACTGTTGAGGAATACGTAGTCTAGATTGTCATATGGAAAATATTGTATCTGACCCCAAACACAGTTGTGTTTTCATTTGCAGAATCTGAGAGGGGCTATTTTGTCACAGTCAGCTGGCAACATTTTATAAATCTATGCAACTGAGAGATTAGTATTACAGTATGTTCAGTCATACTGTAATATTTTGATAGGTCAGAGGTTAGTGCCCCTACTAACACAGTGCTCTGTGGGATACACCTCTACCCTCCATATTCCCTGGGCAATTTATCAGTTATCATATGTTCAACATGTTCAACTTTCAAACTGTTTTCACTTACAAAAAGCTAATACAAAAAATTGTATTAGCTGTAGGAGAGACATTCTGAGAAGCACTTAAATGTTAGTTCTGTTACAGTTTTTTGAATGCTGTTGAGACCTGCATCTTTAATTAATATTTAACCTCCCTAAAGACTAAAGACATTCCCTAGTCTTGTATGATGTAAATAATCAGTCCTTTAAGTCGCATGGCAGGACATCCAGTGCTCCCAGCCTGACTGATGCCTCTGTCAGACGCAGATTCCCATGAGTGCCTTATGTGCCAGGCCTCTTCTCAAATAACGTCCCTAGTTTGTGGGACACTGAATGCACTTTAAGGTACTCTGCTTTTCTCTCTTTGTTTTATTTAATACCTTCTTTTTTCCCCAGAAAGATGAATGAATGGATTTGTGATCTGTTAGCTTTGCTGAAGAATTTCATTTTATATGCCTTTTTGATTTTTACCATCATATATGGTCTTGGACTGAGGCCAAGTTTTGTTTTCGAGTGACTCTAATATGGTCTTCAAAGTCAACGCCAGAAAGGATTAACAAAAGAAAAAGGAAACATAGGCAAGGCAGCTTCTTTTATATAGCACATTTCATACACAGAGGCAATTCAGAGTTTACTTAGGAAGAGGAACATTAGCAGCATTAAAAATAAGCAGTAAAACCAGAATAAAATTAGTTAAGACAGATTTGAAAAATTGTTCAATGCAATAAAATGAACATGAAAACAAAAATATAAAAGATCATACATACTTTGTTTAAAATATACGCAGTAAATGAACAAACTAATTTGAAGTAATTGATGAAATTATTAAAATTGTCTTTATTTGATTTAACATAGTTTTACTTAATTTTTCTCTTCAAAATGCTTTTTCAAAAGTCAGATTTTTACATAATGCCACATTCCCCAATAACTGTCAAGTTCATATTTATGTAGTAGTAGCAGCTCTCAGCCCATTTCTTTCACTCTGCTGGCATTTTTCCACTCCAGGCCGACCTAAAATTCATTTAAATTTAACCATCTACAATTTCAATTATATTTAGGCTGTAAGTTATAATTACAGGTGTGGCTGCTTTGAGTGAGAGACAGGAGGGTCCTGGTACAGGTGGCTGTCCACCAGCTGTCTGATGAGCTCCACACACACTCCACCTCTTTGACCATTTTTGGATTAGCCAGGCAGAGTGAAGCACTACCAAGATGGCAACGACCATCGTGTTGGGTTGCCTGTGTGTGACCTTCACAATGCCAGGCAGCTTTTGTCAGCATCACGCCTACTTCTGAAATGGTACCGTCTTTGTAGCAGATGTGTTCTCATCCTTCATAGTACAGGTGTGTGTCTGAACCCTCACTCTGATAGCATAAATGTAGCACAAAATGGTGTAACTTTGTGGCTGCATGTGAATGTTTTCCTTATTTGGTACAGTGAACAGCAACACTCCGATGTCTTAACAGCTGCCCTTACTGTGTGTTGTGCTGACCAACAAGCAGTTAGGCAAATTGCCAGTGGAACTTGAAATGTACAGGCTCTACCAGGGAATACTGTACAAACTGAAGACTAGAATATATATTATTAAATGGTGGTATAGTTTACAAAATGAAGCCAGTATATATATATATTTTTTATTTTATTATGCTAGCTGTAAGTGTCAAAAATGAAAGGAGTATGGGAGCTCTTGTACAGTAGCTGTTGTCTGTAGATGCATCCATTGAAAGAATGCTGTGGTAAAAAGAATATTTATGCTTGTATGAGATCAGTTGTTAAATAAAGTAGTTCAACATTAAATTTGTTGACTTTTTAAATTCGGGTTCAACAGTCAAGGGACAAATTAGTGGAATCACTTTGTTCAGTGCTTTCTTTTACTGTGTTAATTACTTTTTCCTATCATTCCAGTTGAATGCAAATAATATATTTCTTTAGGTATGTAGTATTAGTGAGTTAATACCTATTATCTTAATTTCTTAAAATATTTGATGAAAAAATGTTGACCTGCTACTTATTTTCCACACTGTGTGTGTACGTACAGTTCAGAAAGTACTCATACCCCTTCACTTTTTGCACCTTTTATTGCATTTTACTTTTATTTGTAAATGGGCAAAAACTACTATTTTATCCATCAATCTACATGCATTAAGTCATACTGATAAAGTGAAAACACAATTTTAGAACAATTTTCAAATAACTTAAATAAATAAATCCATCTCAGTATTCAGAGTAATCCAGGGCTTTGTAGAAGTCTGGCTCAGATTTTGGCAGTTCTTGGGTACATCTCTACAAGCTGGATTTGGGCAGTGTGTCCCATTCTTCCTGGCAGATCCTCTCAAGTGCTGTGACATTGGATGGGAAGTAGCTGTGTACTGCCATCTACGGGTCTCTACATATAATAATTACAGACTATTTGGAGTTATGATGGGTGCAAAACTAATCTAGAGGTACCCAGGATCAAACGGCCATCCCATGGGCTCTTTAAATTAGGCTTTATTAAGATCAATCAGTGTTTTAGTGGGCAGCCGTAGAGGTTTACAGAGAAAGGCGCATCTCATGTAAAACTCTCTGTCATGGCATATTACAGCAATGGTTTGTGGTCGGTTAGTCAGCTGACTGACTTTTCTATCAGGCGGTGCAGTCAGCTGATGGATGAAAGACGCTGAGTCAGCTCTATCTTCTCCGGTCCTACCAGGGGGAAGTGGCCGAGTCCCAGCCTTGGGTTTCAGACCTACTAGTCCGCCTCTGGAAACCTGTTGCAGTACCTTCCTCTCGGCTGCTGCAGCCTATCATGGCACAGCTGGCCGCAGTATCCTTGTTCGGATCAGAGAGCTGCAGTCACGAGTTGCTCGTGACAGTCATTTCCACCCTGCACATGGGAGAGAGGACGGTTGGATGTCTACATATTTAAATTGCCCACTCCACTTTGTTACTGAGGCACACAATGCTGTCGCTGGAGCAGGCGAAGCAGAGCTTGGAGAGTGCGGGACAGGCTCACGTCCTGGAGTTTTGGCCGGAGCTGTGCGAGGAGGATAGGGCCAATTTACTCCGGGAACTGTCTCAGCTGGATCTAAAGGGACTGAAGGACCACTGTGACCGAGCTGCAAAGGCTGCAGCCTCCCCGGCTGCCAGCCTGGACCAGTTCATAGAGCCAGTCCCTCCAGAGATCATCGGCAGTGTGAGGAAAAGTGACAAAAACTCTCTTGCAGAGTGGGAAAATGAAGGTGAGCGTCGACAACACTGGCGCAGTTTTAGGGGGTTTACGGTAACTTTTAAAAACAGGAAGAGGGTTCAAGTGTTGTAACTAGTGTATACAGTGGGGCAAATGAGTATTTGATACACCACCGATTTTTCAAGTTTTCCCACTTACAGAGAATAGACAGATCTGTAATTTTCATCTCAACTGTGAGAGACAGAATCTACAAAAATTCCAGTAAATCACATTGTTAGATTTTTAAATAATTTATTTCCATTTTATTGCATGAAATAAGTATTTGATCACCTACCAACCAGCAAGAATTCTGGCTCTCACAGACCTGTTAGTTTGTCTTTAAGAAGCCCTCCTATCCTCCACTCATTGCCTGTATTAATTGCACCTGTTTGAACTCGTTACCTGTATAAAAGACACCTTTCCACACACTCAATCTATCAGACTCCAACTTCTCCACTATGGGCAAGACCAAAGAGCTGTCTAAGGACACTAGGGACAAAATTGTAGACCTGCACAAGGCTGGGATGGGCTACAGGACAATAGGCAAA
>NW_018128089.1:893380-898617 GCF_001952655.1 Monopterus albus | reverse complement strand
TATTGTATCAAATACTTATTTCATGCAACAAAATGGAAATAAATTATTATAAAATCTAACAATGTGATTTTCTGGAATTTTTTTGTAGATTCTGTCTCTCACAGTTGAGGTGTACCTACGATGAAAATTACAGATCTGTCCATTCTTTGTAAGTGGGAAAACATGAAAAATTGGCAGTGTATCAAATACTTATTTGCCCCAATGTACATATCATTTGTTCATCTGTTGTTGTCTTTGTTGCTCAACACTGTGTTTCAGTGTAGTGCAGGGTTTTCAAATCAGTCTGTGTTTACAGCTGCAATCACATAATGATGTCCTGTGATGGATTCTCTTCATGTTTCTTTTTCTTCATTTTTGGACAGTATTTGTAGTAAGCTATTTTAACATACAGTAAACATACACTGTTTCAGTTATACAAACAACACACAGTGGTTGCGAAAGCTGTGGACTTGATTACCAATTCATAAAGTTCGCCAACATGCATCTCAGTGCTGCGTATGTTGCCACTCTTTTTTTCAACAGGGCTATTGCAAATATCAGAAAATCGAGTTGGAGTCCTGCTCTTGGCCGGCGGTCAGGGAACCCGTCTCGGTGTGCTGTATCCCAAAGGCATGTATAATGTTGGACTACCAAGTGGCAAAACCTTGTATCAGATTCAGGCCGAGCGCATTCACAAAATCCAGGAGCTAGCAGATGTGAAGCATGGCTCAAAATGCACTGTTCCATGGTAAGATTATATGATAGATCTTTTATGCCAAAGTCACTGCTTATTTTCACCTCCAGCAGACACAGCCACATTACTGTTCACTTGGAGTGTTCCTGTTCACCATTATTCACTCTCCTTTTAGGTTTAGGAATCCATCAACACCAAAGAAAAATATCAATTTTTTATTTTAGCTCATAAATGCATAAATGAGACAAATTCTGGAGACTCTGATAACATTAAAAGTGAATAAATATAAAAATTAAAATGAAACGCTCCACTATATTCACAATCTAGTTGTTAACTGACAGGTGGTGTTTTTTTTTTTTGTTTTAGTTTTTTTTTTATATATACTGAAAACAGTTGCCTGCTGCAGCTGAAAATGCTGATGAGAGTCGGGGTGTGAACCAAAAGGGGAAATTTATTTTCAGGGCCAGAAAAGTAAAACAATGAGCTTTTGATACTGACACCAGAACCTTTTGCTGTGGTGGTCTGCTTGGCTTGTTCCCATGATCAACATGTGACTCTTCTCCCACTGGAGAAACTGACTCATCATCTCACTCATAAATGCATAAATGAGACAAATTCTGGAGACTCTGATAACATTAAAAGTAAATAAATATAAAAATTAAAATGAAACGCTCCACTATATTCACAATCTAGTTGTTAACTGACAGGTGGTGTTTTTTCTTTGTTTTGTTTGTTTTTTCAATGCAGCTTTAAGAAATGTTAAACTTTTTCTTCTGTTTTTGACTCTGTGATTAAACTTGATGAAGTCTGAAGATTAATAATGTCACCAAGATTGTAGAGTAATAATGTCACCAAGACTGTAGATGTTTTAAAAAGCCTGTAAAGTTGAGGATACCTGTCACCAGTTGATGACTCTTAGGAGTGATCCCATTCACATACAAGCACTGATATAATCTGCTGTTAATATAAATATATTGATCAATGCAGCTTTAAGAAATGTTAAACTTTTTTTTCTTCTGTTTTTGACTCTGTGATTAAACTTGATGAAGTCTGAAGATTAATAATGTCACCAAGATTGTAGAGTAATAATGTCACCAAGACTGTAGAGAGTAAATACAACTTTAAACCTTTTTTCTCTCACCTCTCAGGTATATAATGACCAGTGAGTTCACTCTGGCTCCCACTGAGATGTTCTTCAAGGAGAACAACTACTTTGGTCTGGAGCCATCTAACATCATTATGTTTGAGCAAAGGATGATCCCAGCAGTGACCTTTGATGGAAAGGTCATCCTGCAGGATAAAGGGAAGATAGCAATGGCCCCCGGTACGTACTTATCAGCAATTTCGGAAAACCCAGGCACAAATATCACAGATGTGTGTTTAGGATAGTTTGAGGGAATGATCCTTGTTTCACAATGTCTCCACTCTGTCAGATGGTAATGGTGGTCTGTACCAGGCCTTGGTGGACAATAAGGTGCTTGAAGACATGAAGAAGAGGGGGGTGGAGTACCTGCATGTGTACGGTGTAGACAACATCCTGGTCAAGATGGCCGACCCTGTGTTCATCGGCTTCTGTGTGAGCAAAGGGGCTGACTGTGGAGACAAGGTAAAGGAATGTTGTACAGTAGTGAGAGTTGTACAAGAGTGAGTTAAAGAAGTAGCATGACAGTTATTTGCATTCTTTCTGAGATTGAGGTGAGAAGTTCGAGATCGGTTTCATGTGTGTTAAAGAAAGTGGTGGAACCAGGGGCCTGCCTTTTTTCATTTGTTTATGTATAGCATGTTTCTCTTTCAGTGAAAGAGGTGCTGGCTCAGTGGAGTCGCTTAGTGGGTCACAGAACAGAGCCATCACTGTTATTTACAACGTGTGGGTTTCCTGCTATGACACATCAAAATGTCTGTTGAGAAAATGGTGTATTTAGATTGCCAAGGCTGCATTTGAACCCCATGGTCGGGCCTTCAGTCTACAATGGCTACAGAGGCCACGCCTTTATAGGCCGTGTCCTTTTAAGGACGTGGCCCCTGAATTGAGATGCAGCTTATATGGGCACCAGCCTTGAAATTTAAAAACGTTACTCCCTGCTGCGCCTTTTCCTTATGTCTTACTAAAACACAAGTGAGGAAAATGTGGATGCAATTAAGGTAATTGGGCTTTACCCATAATGTTCTAACTGTGACTCCAGTTTCCATATCGCGTCTCACCTTTTCTCATGTATCAGGTGGTGGAGAAGGTGGATCCTGCTGAGCCAGTAGGTGTGGTTTGCTTTGTGAAAGGTGTTGCCCAGGTGGTTGAATACAGCGAGGTCCAGCCAGAGACAGCTGAGCTCCAAGGACCTGAAGGAGAGTTGGTCTATAATGCTGGAAACATCTGTAATCACTTCTTTACCAGGACCTTCCTGCAGGATGTAGCAGAGTAAGAGCTTTACCGTCACATGCTGAATGTATTTGAAAAATCTTTGAGGTAAAACAAAAGTCACAGCAAGTGAGATTAGATTGATTTGAGTGAAAATGACTTCAGACTAGGGGGTGAAAAGTAGTTCATGGAAACATCTAGAAGCTATAGGAAAAGGAAAAACCTGACTAAATGAGTGGTCTCTTCTGGGATGACACTGCCCACATCCATAGTGGTTTGATAGTATGAAAATGATGCGAATCATATACTATGGCCTTTAGTCGCCATGTTTCAACCCAGCTGAACACCTATGAGAGAGTCTGGGGTGCTGTGTTTTAAGTTGAAATAAAAAAATAACACGGGGTTAGAGAGGTTAGTCTATTTGACCAGGCTGTGTGTTGTATATTCCCCTTAATAATGGAGGAAGTACAAAAAGTACACTCATGATACCTGTGAACTTACCCATGCAGCTGTTCATAAATTGTTTTATAATAACCTAGAATAATGTGAAAAACCAGTGTCATTTTTGTCTAGTGCAAGCTGTGTGAGTCTCTTTCCATCCAAGGCTTTAGTACAGAGCAAAATATTCTGACTACTACATCCCAGGCTGACACATATTTTTGGAGACTCCCTGACCTATTCTATAGCGCCACCATCAGGCCTAAGTTTGCACTTTATTAACCCTTCGGTCCCTGGCAAGATATCTCGAAAACAACAAAAATTAATGTCCAGGTGTCCATGGCCAAGCTGTAGAACTTCATGTCCCCCAGAGCATAAATCATGTGTATATACTTCCTTTGTGTGTTTGGTCCTCTGAAACTACTTTTGATTTCTTTGTTTCAGAAAATTTGAAGGCCAGTTGAAACAACATGTTGCAATCAAGAAGGTGTCCTTTGTGGACACCTGTGGCAATCAAGTTAAACCCAGCACACCCAATGGCATTAAGATGGAGAAGTTTGTCTTTGACGTTTTTCCATTCTCAAGGTATTGTCGATTTAATATATTGTCTTCAGCTATTGACATCTGCACATAAAATGACATAAAGCCTTATTTTGTAACAGTTAAAAATGTTTGCCCTTTGTCTTTGGAAGGAACTTTGTTGTGTTTGAGGCTGTAAGAGAGGATGAGTTTTCCCCCCTGAAAAATGCAGATGGGGCAGCCACAGACAGCCCGACCACAACCAGGAACTCCCTGCTGGCTCAGCACTGCCGCTGGGCCATGGCTGCTGGAGCCACGCTGCTGGATGAACAGGGGAATGCTCTTTCTCTGCCAACCAGGTCAGAAGAAATGTTCCTGTATACACCCTGCAACAACATATAATGTCAAAACCTGAACCCTGCTATCTTTATACTAAATTAAATTAATTGTTTGCTAGCTTTAGCTTCATATTTAATGAATAGATTTGACAGTGGTATTGCTATCATCTAACTTTTTGCAAGAATGTAAATACAGACAAGTGACAAATCAAAGGAAAAACCACTTCCAGGAAGACAGTGCCCCCATCCACAATGCAGGGGGGGTCACTGACTGGGTTGAACAACTATGGGAGAGTTTGGAGCAATGTGTTAGTGTCTCTACTACCATCAGAATGTCACATGAGGGACTATCTTTTGGAAGAATGGTGTTCATCCCTCCACTAGAGTTCAGAGACTTGGAAAGTCAATGCCAAGGAGCACTGAAGCTGTTCTGGTGGCATGTGAAGGCCCAGCACCTTACTGAGACACTTTGTGTTGGGTTGTCCTTTCATTTGTCACCTATAGGTAGATGTAATATGTACTTCCTGAAATGTTGAACTAATCTTTTAACTATTAAATTAGTTGTTGTATTTGTCCTGCCAAGAGTGTATCCATAGCAATGCTGCACTCATTTGATCATAGGTCATAGTAGCTAGTGGAGCCATCATTTGTCAGTGTTTGGATATCAGCTGGCAAAGCCTTGGTTTCCAGAAGTGTGACACTGACACAGTCTATAATCTATGGACGAGGATTAGGGCCATTATAAAAAATGAGTTCTGACTTTTTTTTCTCAATATATACATGAGAAGAATAATGTACTGAGAATATGATTTTTTTTTTTTCCCCCCTAGTCTGTCTTTGTAAATTAAAAATGTGTGTGTGTGTGTGTGTGTGTGTGTGTGTGTGTGTGTGTGTGTGTGTGTGTGTGTGTGTTTCT